>NC_053489.1:94819158-95114158 GCF_905171775.1 Rana temporaria | reverse complement strand
GCAGGATAGGATACACAAGGGAGTCCTATGGTGATATACGATGGGTGTATGATGAGGAAAGTTAATTTTTTTGGTTATGGTTTTATGTAAGCACAATTATATTAAAGGAAAACAACCTAATTCACAAGGGGCCATAGGGGGATTGGCAGGGTGTAGCCAGCTAGATAAAAAAAAAGGAGCACTAAATAAGCTGATAAATAACCATATAACCAAGTATTACATATTAAAACTCCCATTGAAAAAAAAGTCACTTTTAAAAGATAGTTGTCCACAATTAAGGAGACATCCAGAAGTTTACATCCAAGGGACATAGTCAGCAGTAAATAATATCCAAAAGAAACCAAAAAGGAACCGCATCTACCAATGCAAGTAAAGCAAACTAATACCCAGCCCCATAATAAATTGGGATAAATATAATGGGATTTAAAGCGGTAGTTCACCCTCCTTAAGAACAATGCAGCATAAAATCCGGCATAGTAGCGCGAGCTACACTATGCCGGTCTTAATTTTTTTATCCCGGTACTCACGGTTATATCGTGCATTGACGATTCCGTCTGCCGCGGGGAATGGGCGTTCCTAGCAAGAGGGAGGGTGATTGACGGCCGGCTCTGGCACGTCACGCTCCCCGAAGACAGCCGGAGTAGGTCTCGGCTCTTCACGGCGCCTGCGCACAGGCTATGCGCAGGCGCCGTGAAGAGCCAAGCCTATTTCGGCTATTTCCGGAGAAGCGTGACGTGCCACGGCCGGCCGTCAATCACCTTCCCTGTCCATAGGAACGCCCATTCCCCGGAATCTTCTATGTACGCTATAACAGTGAGTACGGGGGAAAAAAAATTAAGACCGGCATAGTGTAGCTCGCGCTACTATGCCGGATTTAATGCTATATAGGGTGAACCCCCGCTTTAATAAGTATACAGTATAAACACAAAATACATGATATACCTAATGTGCCTGATGTCAAAAGATTACATCATATAATCATAGTATGATACAACCTCATGGTCTTATTATATGTTTTAATTATGTAAAAAATGGAATTTGGGGCCAGATTCACAGAGCAGATACGACGTCGTATCTCCTGATACGCCATCGTATCTGTTGTTCTATCTATGCGACTGATTCATAGAATCAGTTACGCATAGATAGCCATAAGATCCGACAGGTGTGATTGTTTTACACTGTCGGATCTTAAGATGCAATACCGCGGCCGCCGCTGGGGGGAGTTTGCGTCGTAAACCAGCGTCGGTTATGAAAATTAGGAGTTACGGCGATCCACGACGGTTTTTCGCGTTCGCTACATCGCCGCTAGTCTAGTTTCCCGTCGCAAAGTTAGTTGTTTTTTTTGGTGC
Organism: Rana temporaria; assembly: GCF_905171775.1. Lineage (NCBI taxonomy): Eukaryota > Metazoa > Chordata > Amphibia > Anura > Ranidae > Rana > Rana temporaria. Next base: position 95,112,809 of record NC_053489.1, on the reverse strand, counting down.
CTTAACTTTACACAGCAATCTAATTGCTGTATAAAGTATGGCCGTCGTTCCCGCGTCGAAATTTAAAAAATAACGTTGTTTGCGTAAGCCGTCCGGGAATACGGAATTACGCTACGCGTGTCGCCGCAAAGCACGGCGGGAGTTCGGAAACGGAGCATGCACGGTAGGTCCGGCGCGGGAGCGCGCCTAATTTAAATGGCACACGCCCATTTGAATTGGCCCGCCTTGCGCCGGAGGCCGCCGGCGTAGGTTTTCATCGCAAGTGCTTGGTGAATCAGGCACTTGCGATGAAAAATTGCGGCGGTGTAACGTATCTACGATACGTTACGCCGCCGCTCTTCTATGTGAATCTGGCCCTAAGATTTTAGATATTTGTGTCTTCCCTAGTCATTTTTTTTTTCACTTTGTTTGTTTATGTACAAGATTAGGTTGTGATACAATTAATGGCAGCAATACCCTCATAAATTCTTTCTGTTACACTCTTAAAGGGATTGTAAAATAATTTTTCTTCCCCCCTAAATAGCTTCCTTTACCTTAGTGCAGTCCTCCTTCACTTACCTCATCCTTCCATTTTGCTTTTAAATGTCCTTATTTCTTCAGAGAAATCCTCACTTCCTGTTCTATTGTCTGTAACTACACACAGTAATGCGAGGCTTTCTCCCTGGTGTGGAGGACACTCTCTACTCTGCAGATAGAGAAAGGAGCTGTGTGTTAGTGGGCGTCCTGACACTCCTGCTCGCCCCCTCCCCCTCAAGAGGCTTTCTCCACACCAGGAAGAAAGCCTTGCATTATGGTGGTGAGTTACAGACAGAAGAACAGGAAGTGAGCATTTCTCAGAAGAAATAAGGACATTTAAAAGCAAAATGGAAGGATGAGGTAAGTGAAGGAGGACTGCACTAAGATAAAGGAAGCTATTTAGGGAAAAATAATTTTTCCTTTACAACCCCTTTAAGAGATTGAGCATGGAAAGTGGAGAAGCATGGATCATGAGGAGGAATCTAAGACATCTTGAGTTGTCCATTGAGCCTTGTATGACCCATTTACTGTATGTGTTTAGGACCATGGAAATCTGGTCTCAGAGTTTATGATTTGTATGAGAAGGAGAAAGATAGTTGTACACTGAAGAACTTTATGTTTAAATTATAAAGAACTTTTCCATGAACATTCAAGCGCTGGAATTTTTTATACTCATTAAAAGTGCAGACTGTAGCAAACTAGAATTCAAATATGTGAACATTCACATATGTGGCATCACCAATGGTGATGCCTAGAATACTGAAATATCAGTTTAGTTAATTATGTCATTTGTTTTGGACTTGATGGACATTTTTGTTTTGTCATCCAGACTTACTATGAAACAATGTGTTGGGTTTGGCTCTAACTGTCTATAAACAACAATAAACTGAAGTGGCTTCTAATGAACACATCTGGGTCATAAGGTAACATTTTCTACTGCTAATATGACAAGGCCTGGGACTCTTAGCACTTGACACAAGTTCTTTTGTGGTTTCTTGAACATGCCATCTTCTGCTTCTTGTATATTTGACAAGAACAAAAATAATATTTCTAGAGAAACTGGCATCACGTGTTTTCCTGTGCTCTGCTTCCTGAGGTTATCCTGAGCAGCAGACAATGTAGATGATTAAAAGGCAATCACACTTTAAAAGCAAAGTGCAAATTAATTTCCTTTCCCATCATGATGCAAGGTCACCACGAGCTGCTGATTTGACCTTTCTTATACAGTAGCAGATCATTATCACAGTGACAATCCACTTGTGGAGAAAGCAGTGTCACCCAGAAGATTCAAACTCACTCCTTCAAATAATTTCAGTTTGGTCCAAGAACCAATATAGCATATATTTTTACTGCACAACCCCCTATTTTAATTGTATTACAAATTTGTGGCAAACTATGATTTTAGGTAGGTGCTAAGTTTAAGGGTTTTTGTGTTAGCTGCCAGTGCAGGTAAATTTAAGTAGGCCTATGCTGCGAGCTAGGCCTGTTTGTTTTGAGTGGTGAGCGGAGTGGTTTAGTGTAGCAGTAGGTGACTGACATGTACTTTAACTCTTGGGCGCCTCTCCTGTTTCCAGGGAGAATGTTCTGGAATGGGGTACATGTGAGGAGCTCTAACCAATCCCCAAATAGGATTGGCAGGGGCAGGCCTCCTACATATACCCATGGTCAGCCTGCTGAGGGAGGAGTTGTCGGCTGGGTGAACTGGATGATGGAGTGTTAGACTGTCATGCCTGAGGAAACCTCCTTTCTGGGGGGGGGGTTTACCTCAGGTGGAGGAGCTCAGGAGCCTCTCCTTACATGGTCATGACAAGGTGTGCTGGAACAGGACCTGGAGGAGACAGTTGGTCCGCACTTCCGGAGTAAGTCATTCAGGAAAGATCCAGGGCAAGTCTCAGTGAGTGAAAGCACAGTGGAGAGATCTGGAATAGGCATGCCAGGGGAGCTGGATGTAGAGCCAGAGGGAGAGACTGTGGAGTTTGTGTCAAATCGATGCAGCCACGAGGGTGGGCAGGATTTGCAAGTTGGACTTGCTGGGATCAGTAGTCCATCACCTTTTATGCTTCTCAAGTAAATAGTTGCTGCCATCAAGGGGTACTGCAGCCCCCGGCCTACAAAGGGTCATCTAGTAAATCAACTGGGGCTTATTCAGAGTAAGGCCTAGTCAAGTTCTGATGGTGTGACAGGATTACTAGACTGGGACAGTAATGTATACAAGAGGGAGGAGAAGGAAAAGGGGAAGGGTAAAGGTTAAGGCATATAATGACATAAAATACAACGTAACCTTGGGACTATAGTGAGACAATGGCTAGTAGCATATACCATGGTCTCTATCCCTATTGCTTGTAGGAAGAGGGGTAGCATATATTGGGGAAGGGAAAAAGGGGGAAGGGGAGGGAAAAGAAAAAGAAAGGGGAATAGGAATTGTGGGACTTTGACATTAAACACACCACTGGAATATAATGAATCAATTATTAAGTTAAAATGACATTTATTGGATACAATAAGCATACCAAACAGTGAACATTCATCACAATAGATAATGTGCAAATAGTAATAGGCATGATTGGTAAATCACATACAAAATTACATAGTATAACATAATAGTACCTATAGTATAACATAGTATGCATCACTGTATCTAAATTGATGTATAGAATAAAAAGTAAAAAACATATAGACATGGTTGTCAAAACCCATGATTGACATGATAATGGTTGGCAAGATATAAATTAATTGATTCATGATTCTCAGAAGTAGAAATCGCATGATGTGATATAGTTTCTGTGACATATCATCAGTAAAAAGCTTGACGCGTTTTGTGGATAAACTTCCACTCATCAGGAGCAAGTATGACCTGGGTATATCTGTAAATATAATAAGGATTCACTAAATGGTAATTTAGTACTAATTTAAGTACTAATTGATCTTCTGGGCATCCCATGTCCCTTTCCCCAACCAAGTTAATCCCCTAATAAAACAACAAAAACAAGCAAGACATTGACTAAAGGAGTGTGTCTAATGGATGTCTGGCAGCAGGGTGGAATGTGTGGATGCTGTAACACGTAGTAACTCATCGCTACATTTATATATAAAAATAAGCTGATTTGCTCTCCCTTGCAATCTGAGAGGATGTTCTGTGTTGGCAAAGCAAATATTTGCTTTGCTAATACACCTTTTTTGAAGCCTATTCGAGCCTATAGCTCTTATCAGGTGCTTCAAAAACACTGGCCCCCCCACCACTGTAATTCAGATGCCCTTTGCCCGAAAAGGGGCTGGACGCCTGAATGGGGGGGGGGTGGCTACAGCGGTCATGGATAGATTCATGTATTGCATGAATCTATCCATAGTACACAGAGGGGGTGGCTGGAGAGAGGGGGCTACGCCGGAGGGCCCCTTTGGACGCACCGCCACTGGTTATGATTAAGCAAAACTTTCATGCGAAACACTTTAACCATGCTGCACTCTCTGTGTATTGTCGAGTTGTAATGTCTTTTGTGGATTTTATATAATAAAGCCCATTTTTTCCCTGGAGTGCTGTCTATCTACCTACATTCTACTACGCCAAGCAATGGACTGGACAAGCACCTTGCTGTTCAGAGAAGAGATTGTTTCACCTGTAACGGTGCTGCTCCCTCATCGTTGTCTGCCTACATACAGTGGGACTATGGAGAACGAATGTAGCGTCCCTCTAACAAAAAGTCAGATCACAGCACGGAATTTGGAGATTTGGAGGAGGCTCAGAGTAATGAAAGGTACTTTTAGAGTTAAGAAAACACACTTGAATACATTTTTTTAAGCCTGACTTTAGTGTCACTTTAAGATGTCAGAAGGTGACTGCATTTATTTAATTTGCAGACTCTTCAGATTTCTTCACAAACTGATGAATCCAACTTTCCATATGTAAATTGTGACTTTTTTTTTATCCTTTTGAATGTGTGCATGAAGAGAACACTGATCTGTGGCAAATTGTTTAAATTAAAAATTCCAATTGTATCATTTGGCAAACAAGCGGGAGGCTATTCAGATGGATTGGCAGATGTTTGCCAATTTGCAGATTCAACCACAATTTTATTCCTAGCTAATTGTTAGTGATGAGCAAATCAGGAGTCTAACCAATTTAGGAGTTTTTGATTCCTCTGAATATTTACATGCAGGTTTGTCTTATTTGTGGAGAATTATGCCATTTAGGAATCCACAAATCATTATTCAGCCATCATATAAATGTCTGTGTGTGATAGATAGTTTTTAGGATTTTTTTTTTTTTTAATTAGAATTGATAAGCAAATGTATTGCACAAAAGCAGACACTACACGGCCATGCTCACATCATCATGTTTAGAATGGGATGGTATATAATATCTCTTTCTGGTAGTTCACAGCTGTGCTAACAAATTACGTCCACTCCTCAGTGCAGGCTAGGAGTTGAGGGTAGGAAAATAATCAACGATTTAATTCAGGTCGCTGGTTAATAATCAGTGCTCATTAGGAGAAATAAAACATACAATACCTCCAACTGTGGACATGGGATGACAGAGAGAAAAACGACTCCTAAAAATACAAATGTTAGCACTAATCAGGCAGGATACGCGAATCATCACACTTACATCTAAAATCAGTTTAACACTCCAATAACGTTAATGCTAATGATGGTATATGAGAGTACTAGATACTGCAGACATAACTTTTAACAGGTCATGTGAATGGCCTCTGTGTAGCAATATTCAGAGAACACTCCTAAGGACAAGTGATCTGCATTCCAGGAATGAAACATATAATGCAGGCACAGCGTGGAGTACTCCCTGTGTTGTACTATGGAGCAGTACCGAGACAAGTTCACCTAGAGCCCGGGCGAACATGCCAAACTGCGCCCCCCCTCCCCCCCAAGATGTGTGGGCAATTATGTGTCAGCAAAAAACTCACCACAAAACACTGATTGCTAATCTGTACGTTTACCCATTAAGCATAAATCCCTCCTCCTCCCAGTACAAATCCGCCGCCCCTGCTGAAATCCCCCCTCTCAGCACAAATCTTCCCCCCATACCCCAATCCCCCCAGCTCAAATGCCCCTCCCCTCACCTCTTCTAGCACAAATCCTTTACTCCTAAAATTTCCCCTCCTAGTACACATCCCCCCTCCACTTCAATTCCCCCACTTTCAGAAAAAAATTCACTCCAAATCCCCCCCCTCCTAGCACAAATCTTATTCCCCCTCCCAACAAAAATCCCTCTAAATCACCACTCTTAGCACCCCCCCCCAAATTTGTCCTCCTAGAAGAATACTTACCCATGCCACCCCCCAAATTCCCCCTTGCAACAAAAATCCCCTTTCCCCCAAACTCTTTGTGACTCCCCCCACCTCACCAAGGCCCTGGGCATTGGCTCTCACGGCTGTCAATCAAAGTCAGTAAGCTATGGAGGAGATAGAGGGGGTGGGGCCAGGCCAGAGCTCAGTGTCTGAATGGACACAGGCTGAGGCTCAGATGCCCTCATAGCAAGCTGCTTGCTGTGGGAGCACTCAACAGGAGGGAGGGGCCGGGATGGCCAAGGAGGGACCCAAGAAGAGGAGGATCTGGGCTTCTCTGTGCAAATCCACTGCACAGAGCAGGTAAGTATACCATGTTTGTTATTTTTAACAGAAAAAAACAAGACTTTAGTACCACTATAAGTCTCAATGCTTTACACAGAGTTAAGGATTTTAATTTTAGATATGTGACTGAAGTTTTCAAACTTGGTTAGACTCTGAAAACTGTTACTCTTTAAAAAAAAAAAAGATTTTTATTATGGTGTTAGATTTGTGAATTTAACCTGTTGTTAACAACTGCACAGGGAGTGGCATGCCCCACATTTTAGTCCTGATGGTTGACCACTCTACTTCCTGTGTCGCTACTATGTTTTAACAAATATAAACCATCGGCCTCCAGTTAATATAGTGAAAATAAGCTCAGAAAAAAATAAATAGTTCATGGATAGTGACCGTGAATTAGCTGCAATCAAAAAGTAATATATTCAAAGTATGAATATGATGAGTATCCAAACATACAAATAAACTCACCTGCTCACCGTACTTCCGTAAAACACCACCAAAACTGACGTCACAAGGCTCCACCCGATGCGTTGCGTCACGTGACTTTGTCAGGAGGATCCCTGAGGAAATCACATCACGAGTGGTGCAATGCATCAGGTGGAGCCTTGTGACGTCAGTTCCGGTGGTGGTTTACGGAAGTACGGTTAGGAGACGAGTGTATCACTACTCCCATTGCTTTTTACCGTGGCTTTTACCCTTACTTGATGTAAGCAGTTTCTTTTACTAAATAAATTTACTTTTCATTCCTCCTGCCCACCCCTTGTCCCGGCCCTGTTGTGGAAGCCAAATAGGTATAGAATAAATTTTAGCTTTATCAAAACTATGTAATATTGGGACCTATGTAATACATCCAATCAATATGTATCCAACCAGACAGGTTGATGGTGAATCTAAAGGAGATTGTACAATCAGAATTTGTAGTGTGTGTTGAGCTTTAGGGCTTATTTAAAGCAAAGCACTTATTAAAGCTTGCCAATACCTATGATGCTATGACTAGCTCTACAGGAGTTTTTTTTAGGATCTGTTTAAACATTTCCATTCTGTTGCATTATGTTAACATGCATGGCATTAAGGTAGCCTATGCAAATAAATGGGCTACCATCATATGGATAAAAAACAGACATGCTAATTTTTTTTCCAACACAGCACACCACAATGCACAGTAGTGTGCTACTGTGCATTGTGGGAGGCTACAGCATGTGTGTTGGAGGTGTGTCGCCTAAGTAAAAATTATTGGTGCCTCAATGCACTCACTCATGCATGGTGCATTTCAGTAAAGTACACGTTACCACAACAAATCATAACAGTCTCAATGGGCCCTTAATGTTTTCTAAATGGAAGAGGGAAGCCCAGGCCAGCCAATGTAAAGCACTGGCCAATATAATAACGCTGAAGAAATGCCTTTTAGAATGTTTTATGGGCATTTATTCAGTGTGGACTTGCAGTATCAATGGTAATGCAACCAAAATAGTTGCAATGTATGTTTTTCAACAACACAAAGCCCATTGACTTTAAAAGCCATGCGTGATAGGTGGTGCTGCCAGTGAACTTAATATGCTGTATTAAATATGCCGCTTGTGAGATGCCAAAGCATGTGAACAGCCTCATTAGACTGTATTGTGGACTCAACCACCCATGTGAAAGAGGCCTTATAGTACCAGGGTGACACTGTAGACTACAAAGGAGTTATGGGATGCAGGACGTTTATACTTTTCAACATTATCCTCTTTTAATAAATTATGTCATTATTTTTGCTGTCTAATGTATTTTTATTTATTCATTTATATTTTTTCCATAATTGTTAATCTGCAGTTTTGTGTTTGCAAATTGCAAGTTAGTATAATTGCTTTGGCAGCTTTTTGCAGAAAACAGTACGTGTGTTTGTTGTTAGAGGAGCCGTTACATGGAATTTGCCTCTCACAAGTCTTAATATCGTTATCTCTGCTTGTGGCTTGTGAATTTTACTCCAAGGAAAATGTTACTTCCTAATTGAGATCAGTTGACTAAAATATTTATTTTGGCTTCTCAGATTTTAATTTACTCTGCTGTTGTCTACCCTTTAGGAAAGTAGATGAAATAGGCAAGGCGGGGGTAAACTTGCAGTTCCCCAGCTGTTGTTGAACAACTATAACTCTCAAAATAAAATCCAATTGAACGTATACTAATAAAAGCCCACAGGTTTGTTCCTGCCACCTCAAATAATGTTATATTATTTCAATTAAAGGTAACGAAAAAGTTAAGAAAAAGAAAACCCAACACACCTCTAAAGTGAGAAAATTAAAAATTGTGTTCTTTAATATAAAAGACACTAATGTCTGCAATCTTCTTTGGAATTCTCAGCATACCTTGGTGCCGGAACGAATAAACTCCTACACACAGGTGCGGAAGTTACATCCGCTGCCAGCCAACCAAGACAGCCAAATTAGTGGCATGTCTGGATGATCCCCGGGAGCAGATTGGCAATGTTGAGGGAACTTGCAAACTTTGCATCACTCTGGTCTGAAGGTGAGTATTTGCAGATTTTATTTCCACTTTAATGCTGCTCAGATCTTTGCTGCTGCCCCTACACAGCCACCAATTATCAATAGACAATACCTATTAGGTTTAAAGTGGCTGTAAAGTCAGAAGTTTTTTTTATCTTAATGCATTTTATGCATCAAGATTAAAAGCCTTCTATGTGCATCAACCCCCCATCAGCCCGCCTAATTCTTACCTCAGCCCCATCTTGATTCATTGATGTTGCACAAAACACTCCGCTGTCTGGGACTCCCCCTCCACATTGGCTGAGACAGCAACACAAAGGGCACAGTAAAGAGGGGGAGGCAGAAGAGCTCAGTACAGGGGGGGATCAGGAGGGCACAATGCTGGGATCATAATGGCACAGTACAGGTTCCTGGGCCATCCCGGGACAGCTTAGTAAAAACCGTACTGTCCCAGCAAATCCGGGACAGTTGGCAAATAATATGGAATTTCAAGATTATCTTGGGGCCTCCATGCACGTGCCCAGGGGTGCCCATGCATTAAGAAGGCCCTGGGCATTGGCTCTCACTGTTGTCAATCAAAGTCAGTAAGCTAAGGAGGAGATAGAGGGGGTGGGGCTGGGCCAGAGCTCAGTGTCTGATTGGACACAGGCTGAGGCTCAGATGCCCTCATAGCAAGCTGCTTGCTGTGGGAGCACTCAACAGGAGGGAGGGGCCGGGATGGCCAAAGAGGGATCCAAGAAAAGCAGGATCTGGGCTGCTCTGTGCAAATCCACTGCACAGAGCAGGTAAGCATACCATGTTTGTTATTTTTAACATAAAAAAAACAAAACTTTAATACCACTTTAAGTCTCAATGCTTTACACAGGGTTAATGATTTTAATTTTAGATATGGGACTGAAGTTTTCAAACTTGGTTAGACTCTGAAAACTGTTAAAAGGATTTTTATTATGGTGTGAGATTTGTGAATTTAACCTGTTGTTAACAACTGCACAGGGAGTGGCATGCCCCACATGTTTAGTCCTGATGGTTGACCACTCTACTTCCTGTGTGTTATAAGGGAAAAACTTGCACGCTACTATGTTCTAACAAATATAAATCATCGGCCTCCAGTTAATATAGTGAAAATAAGCTCAGAAAAAAAAAATAGTTCATAGATAGTGACCGTGAATTAGCTGCAATCAAAAAGTAATATACTCAAAGTATGAATATGATGAGTATCCAAACATACAAATAAACTCGCCTGCTCACCGTACTTCCGTAAAACACCACCAAAACTGATGTCACAAGGCTCCACCCGACGCGTTGCGTCACTGGTCATGTGACTTTGTCAGGAGGATTCCTGAGGAAATCACGTGACCAGTGGTGCAACGCGTCAGATGGAGCCTTGTGACGTCAGTTCTGGTGGTGTTTTACAGAAGTACGGTTAGGAGATGAGTGTATCCCTACTCCCATTGCTTTTTACTGTGGTTTTTACCCTTACTTGATGTAAGCAGTTTCTTTTACTAAATACATTTACTTTTCATTTGGCAATATTGCTCTATGGCTGTTCTTTGTTTCCTTTGAGCGCCATTTATACAAGAAGTGTCATTCCTTGGAGCGAACTGTTTCCTCTATATATGAAATTACCTAAGATGTTTTGATGCCATGTTTTGGACGTAGTTGTTCGCCTTTGCCTGGAACCTGGATGCCTTTACAGATCCATCAGCAGGATTCCTTATCCAAAAAAGAACAAAAGTGTATATTGAGGGCCTATGTTACACCGCTCAGCGCCAAAGGAAATTATTACTGTTCCCACAATATCCCAAGGATATTTAGAAATATGTATATTGTTAAAACACACCCAGTTGTCTTATCAAACAAAACGGATCAGACACTATCTAAGCAGCTGTTTAAAAATAGGCAAAATATATAAACCATAGTATAAAAAAATTCACAGTCCAAAATACTGTATCAGTCAGATGCTATGAAACAGCGCTGATGTTGAGTAAATGTGGCCAACTCTACAAGAAAAAGTTTTTTAGGAAGAGTGATGTCTAATATAGTGGTTCAGAAAAATGTCCATAGGTGAGTCTAGAAGTAAAAGCAGTGTGCACCTTCCACCGATCACTCCCATTCCACCACGTGATATAGACTCCCCTTAGGGGGTTAAACTCACCAGAGCTCAAATATTAACCAGCCTCTAATGCCCTGTAGACACGATCGGTTCGTCTGATGAAAACGGTCCGATGGAAAAACGGTCAATGGTCAGATGGAAACTGGGGATAAGCCAGCAATGAAATAAGCCACGTGATGTGTCAACAACTGCCACTTTGTTCCACCCATCAGTAGGTAAACACTACTCAAAGAGTTCTGGCAGATGGGAGAAAGAACACTAAATACAAATAGGTGACTTTCAGGTTCAGTAACCTTTGGTAAGAATTCTATTGGATTTCGTAGTTCAAAAGATACAAACTGAAACCTAAAAAATGTTTAACAGAATCTTGTGCTGGCAGAAAGGTGCTGTCTGGCTATATCTAGTTTTAAAGTGGAGCTAAAAACAAAACCTTTTTATTAAACTTTGGAGCAAGGCAGAGTTATAACCCCTGTCAGGTTCTTTTGCTATCAGTGTCCATTGGGGAGATTTCCCTTTACTTCATGTGCCATAGCTAAAACAAGAAGTGCAAGAATCTACGCCGACTTATGTTTAAGCGTATGCTCAAACAGAGATACGCTTAAACATATCTAAGATACGACGGCTTGCGCCGTCCTATCTTAGATTGCAATATTTCGGATGGCCGCTAGGTGGCGCTTCCATTGCGGTCGGCGTAGAATATGTAAATGAGTAGATACGCCGATTCACGAACGTACGCCCGGCCGACGCAGTACTTTTACGCCGTTTACGTAAGAGGCCGCGTAAAGTTAGAGCTAGGCCCTAGTTGGAATAGTAATGTCAAGTATGGCCGCCGCTCCCTCGTCGAAATTCGAATTTTTTACGTTGTTTGCGTAAGTCGTCCGTGAATCGGGATTTACGTTGTTTATTATTATTATTATTATACAGGATTCATATAGCGCCAACAGTTTACGCAGCGCTTTACAACATCAGGGAAGACATTATAGTTACAATACAATTTAATACAGGAATGATCAGAGGGCCCTGCTCGTTAGAGCTTACAATAGTTTACGTCCACGTCGAAATCAATAGGCCCGTGCGCCGTACTTAACCGCAATGCACACTGGGAAATGTAGGCGCCCGGCGCATGTGCAGTTCGCAATTAACGTAAACAAAGGAAAGGTCAAACACTATTAACATAAAACACGTCCCCCTCAAACACATTTGAATTAGGCGCCCTTACGCCCGCCGATTTAGGCTACGCCGCCGTAACTTAGCAGGTAAGTACATTGTGAATCATGTACTTGCCTTGCTAACTTACGGCGGTGTAGCTTAAATTCCTTAAGCTACGTCGCCGCAAAGTTGAGCAAATGTACTTGAATCTAGCTATTTGTCTGTGTCTGAAAAAAGCTACTAAAGCCAATGAATCAGCATAAGGTCTCGTACACACGATAGGATCGCCAGAGGACAACGGTCTGAAGCACCGTTTTCATCAGTCCAAACCGATCGTGTGTAGACCCCATAGGTTATTTATCCTTCGGTCAAAAAAATGAGAACTTGCTTTAAAATTTAACCGATGGACGCCTGACCGATAGGTCAAAACCGATCGTTAGTATGCAAAAGCATCTGTTAAAAACCTGCGCATGTTCAGAATCAAGTGGACGCATGCTTGGAAGCATTAAACTTCGTTTTTTTCAGCACGTCATTGTGTTTTACGTCACCGCGTTCTGACACGATCGGTTTTTGAACTGATGGTGTGTACGCATGACGGACCATCAGTCAGCTACATCGGTTAACAGATGACAACGGTCCTTCAGACCGTTCTCATCGGATGGACTGATCGTGTGTACAAGGCTTTACAGTCAGGGTACAAACATTTTTCAAAAGGAGAGATCAACGACAGCCTGCATATTCCTAATACAAGTTTGCGTACAGTGTTACCAAACCCAGGACCCTGCATACACAATTTCTGGTCTTCCACAGTATACAGAACATGGAAATGCAGCTGTTTTAGTAAATATAAACTGCTAAATATCTTTTCTCATTAGCAGTATATAGCAGTCTTGTGCCCCTGTGTCTGGTTAAAGCTTGCAGGAAGAGTTTTCATTCTACTCTGACTGTCCTATGAGGCCCCCTGTCTGGACAGTGCTGATCGGCCCTATGCTGATCACATGCATCCTTCAAAGGAAAAAAAACTCCCTAGCAATACACACTAAATTGAGCATGTGCAGAGTGACTCCAAAAGTTCTGTCTTATCAGGAGATGAATTGGGGACAGCGAAAGAAGGAGAGCATCAGAGAAGACAGGATCAAACAGCCTTTTGTCGCAATGCAGAGGATTAACCCCTTCGGTCCCACATTGAGTATAACAATCATGCGTTACGGCATATACAGAATTTACTGTTGTAGGTTTAATAACACTTTAAATGTGGCTCAAAGCTCAGTGATCTATTGATTGAAAGGTTTTCTAAAAAAAGAAGACATTTTTACTATCAGATACTAGCATTGTGACATTGCACAGGTTTCATGGCAGCAGCTTTCTGCTGACAAATTCAGTGGACTGAATCTCCTAAATAACAGAAATCCCAAAGAAGGTTAGTTTTATAGCCATGAACCATTGTTTACCATTTGGGAACGCTCATTAAAATTGTGAAATATGCTGTACAAGAATATTAATCTTGTTAGTGTGGACATTTTTGTAGAGTGTGGACTGATGGATATGAACTGGATAAGCTGCCTGAGACATGTAGGACACTAACAACAGGGTCATTGAAGGTTGACAGGTCCTACAACAGAAGATCTAAGAAGAGCAAACAAGTTTGTAATGAACTGTTAATGCTGACCAGTCATGGGTCAGCTACAGGTTCACACAGACCACTGTGCTTCTCCTAATCCCTCATTTTCCTTCATGGACATCCTTCAACTAATGTATTTCAGGTTTATTGGGACTTGAAAGCTGACCACACACAGAACGATTATTGAAAAGATTTGATTAGCGTTCAAAGGATATTCAGTAGTGGTGTGATTTTAAGTGAGCAAAGAATTGTGACTCCTACGATTATAGACTGATCAGTTGTTGTTAGCTCAGTTATTGTTCCTGGCCATTCATGTTTGTTATGGTCCTATACAGCAAGCAGGTGGTGATCTTGGTTCCTTTTCAGATATTTTTGGACTATCCTTAGCTATTCTATAAAAAAAGTTATTTTGTTTATAGAGCTCAGTGTCTCAAGCTGATATTTGTGCTGAAAATTTAACAAGCCAGATCAGCAACTCCTCCCAGTGCCATCTTAAGAGCATTATAGGCCCCCGGGCAATACAGTGCACTGGGGCCCTGTCTACACAATCACGCACAAGAATTTACTGACAAAAATTATGAAATTTACTGGCAGAACCACATTTTTTTACCGGCACTGCAAAAAAAGTACCTAAAATTACAGTTTTACAAATGTCTTCATTGACATTGAAGGTTAGGTTACTATAACCCAGCCTGCTCAGAGTTTCCTCTTACATCAGAGTCTGCAGGATTCCCCCTTACAGTGAAAGGGAACTCTTATGTAAAGGGGAACGCTGCAGATCATGATGTAATGGGGAACTCTGATGTGGAGGGGGGCTCTGGTGACCAGAGACCACCTTATATCAGAGTCCACTGCTTTCTCTTTACATCAGAGTTCCCACTTACATCAGGGTCCTAAGACTGATTTCCCCCTTGCACTGTAAGGGGGAATCCTGCAGACTCTGATGTAAAGGGGAACACCAGGAACTCTGATGTGTGGGGCACTCTGGTGACCAGAGACCACCTTCCGTAGAGTAAATACACTAAGGTAAAGGGGGGGGGTCACTAATATTTTTGTATTCACTCCCCCCTTACATCAGCAACCACCTGCCCCTTAGACTGGCCTGGCGGTGCTATCACTGACCTCCTCTAAGGCACACAATGCAAGGCTCAGTCAGATGGCTCCAGCTTGGCTGCTCTGGTTTTATCCTACAGTCTCCTCGTGTCTGACTTCTCCCATGACCCCCATCCTGGCGACGCTCCCACTCTTGACTCCTCTCCAGACTCTCCCTCAGAGACTGTAGACACGATACAGTTCTGACCCGCCGCTCTCCACCATTTTTTACTGGGGTCACTGGGCAGTCGATGGGGGGCCCCCCAGGCAAGTGGGGCCCCCGGGCAACTGCCCAGCGTGCCCAATGGAAAAGACAGCCCTGACTCCTCCCATTTCCCTTCTACATGTGTGGCTATTGCAATGGATTCCTAGAAGGTTTCAATCAGAGAGCCTGTCTGTGACCTTTTAGGGTGTTTTTTTTCTAAAAGATATCCTCTTTCTGGGAATACTTTGTTTAATAGTAAAAAAAATGATATTAAAATGAATCTGTTCTAAAAACAATATAGCCCCCCATTAAATTATAGTTGCCTTGTATTCTCAATGATCACATATAAATATATAATATATAAAATGTTTATGTTACATTTATCCAATGTCTATAGCATGCTGCTATTGATTATTCTTGATTTTTCAGCTTTAATTGTAGCATTAAACTGTATAAACTACATCCTCACCAACTTTAGCAAATCAATAAGGTAAAGGTCAGCCCCAAATGCAGATGGGCAGCCAATGTTATGCAGTGACAGTATAATTAAAGGAAAAAAAATAGTGCCTGGTGACAGGTAGGCTGGAAAAGGGAAGTTTGCTTCTCAGGGTTGACTTTTTACATAAAGCCTAAATCGAGAAGTTTTTAGTTAGGTAACTTTATACTAGCTCAGGTCATTCGGCTCCCCCCTCCCCCAGACATGACTTAGCAGCCTTCCAGTCTTCTGCTTTCTAATCTAAACAAAGAACACGATTTCCGGTAGGGAAGAGGATGAGCTGAGCTGCTAAGAGAAGGACAACTTAAGTGCATCTGCTGTGAATATTGAGGATGAATTCCTCCACATTGCCTGCAGCTAGAGAGGTCATTGAGGGTTTATTTTAAAGTTAATCTACCGCTTGTTAAAAATCAGTAAACGTTGTAATGTTTATAGCCCAACCACAGTTTTTTTTAAAGTCTACTTCAACCTTTGCAGCTTAATTGGGGTAACAACAACTGTATATTTGTTATGCGTTCCCATTCACCTAGCATAATGTAAAAAAATCAGTTTACCTTGTTTCGTGCTCTTTCCTGGAAATAAATCCTACTTTGCTCTCCCCTTCTATGTAATGTTTATGAGGGTGTTAAGGAGTTGTGTTAACACAATTAATTCTGTCTGTACTGTGGTGGCAGATCTTATCATCCGTTGTAAAGTAGCGTATGTGCAATATCTGACCTAATAAACAGTTAAAGGATAAGTTCATTTTTAGGGTGTAACATGTTATTAACTAAGTAGACCCTGCACCCCCCGAGTCCCCGTTGTGACAGTGGGCTAAGGATCTTTTCCCCCCACCCACTGTTTCAATAAAAAAAAACATGGCTGTGGGAGCTCTGCCCACCCAGTTGCATCATTCATTCACAGAGTTCTGCAAATGGGAGAACTACCATTGCGCTATAGGCAGAAAGCTACGCTGACAGTTTGCAGGAGCCTGAGATTGCACCTACAATCTGATGATCATGGGTGCAATGCTTTACAGCAGGGGTCTCAAACTAAGGGCCTTCTAACTGCTGAGGAACTACAAGTCCCATCATGCCTTTGCCTAAGGGAGTCATGCTTGTAACTGTCAGCCTTTCAAGGCCTGATGGGACTTGTAGTTTCGCAACAGCTGGAGGGCCGCCAGTTTGAGACCCCTGCTTTACAGGATCCTTATAAAAATAATAATGATAAATGCTAATTATTTTTACCTGCAAAAAGATGTGCATTTATTTTTATTAAAAGGTGAACTTATCGTTTAAAAGATATCAAGACTTATATTCTGCATTGCATATTGATGCACTTTTAGCCCAATGTGTCCCTAAAGTGTCCCTGTAGAGTTCTATTTATCATCAACCTACTCCAAAGAAACAACCAGACAGGTAACACATATTTTTTTTAAATTATTTTGAGGAATACTGAGTGAATGGGAACACATAACAAGCATATGGTCATGGTTTATCAAATTTGGCTGCAGAGGTGGAAAAACACTTAACCCTCCTAGCGGTATTCCCGAGTCTGACTCGGGGTGAGATTTTCATACCAAAAGCGGTAACCCGAGTCAGACTCGGGCTTGCCTCGCTGCAGCAGCAGACAAAGTTACTTACCTTGTCCCTGGATCCAGCGATGCCACACAGTGTCCTGTGTGGCACTGTGTCCTCCTGTGCCACACAGGACACTGTGTGGCACAGGAGGACACACAGTGTCCTCCTGTGCCGCCGATCTCCGTTCCCTGCGATGTTATGACGCACGGGAGCGGAGAACGGCGCCAAATTCAAAAACGTAAACAAACACATTACATACAGCATACTGTAATCTTATAGATTACAGTACTGAATGTAAAAAATACACACCCCCTTGTCCCTAGTGGTCTGCCCAGTGCCCTACATGTACTTTTATAAAATAAAAACTGTTCTTTCTGCCTGCAAACTGTAGATTGTCCATAGCAACCAAAAGTGTCCCTTTATGTCAAAAATGGTTTTAGAGCAGCTAGAAAACAGCGATAATAAATTATAATCACTTGCAGAATTGTGCGATTGTGGGGAAATTTGTGGGGAAATTCGTCATAAAAAAATAAAAGTAATGACAGCGACAATTCTGCAACTGAGCAAATTTCAGTGATTTTGAGTTGATTACATTATTGAATAATTTGTATTATAATAATTATATTATTACTTGTTATAATTATTTATAATTATTTATTATATTATAATTTTGTTTTTAAAAAAATGTCATACCCGGGATGCCTATTAGATTCTTGTTTGGTCAGATTTAAGTGAGTTATTCCTAAAAATTACAGACCTACAGTATAAAACGCCAAATTTCCTTGCAAATAATGGTACCGCTTTCAGCCCCTTTTTTCTGAAATAATCATACCGCCAGGGAGGTTAAAGGAGCCGTTGGGTGATGAAACCTTGCCAGATTACACCTGAAAATGAAAAATCTATTTTTAGTAGATTTACCTTTTATTGTTTACATGTTTTGACCCATCCAATTTTTTCTTTACTGCGAGTAATGAAAAGGTTAAACAAAGGGCATTTTTTTCCATATTTTTTCATGTGTTTGTACAGATGATTCAGATAAGGAAAAGAGCTGCTCCAGATGGATTTCATTCCAACTGTGGAGATAATAGAAAATGTTTTAATCTCAGTAGAGGATATGAACGACTACTTATATCATTAGAATACCTGGGATGATTAGTAGCAAATGGATATAAGAGAAAATACAAAGGATGACAAGCCTAGAAGCTAGAAAATGAAAGATGAAACAGATGCCGCAGTCCGCAACTATACCGGACAGTCACTACAATGCTGAACAAAACAGCAAGTCTCTGTCGCCAACTCACAGCTGCATTTAAATAAGGTAAACAGGATGTCGTAGTGTATCAAAAGATAAAATAAAAATTGTAGGAAATTCAGATATTTCCCTATATGGCTTTACTAAGGTCCTACTTACAGTGCAATATCCGTTTCCACTAGATTACACTTCAGAGAAAACAAAAGGACTTATAGATGGTAATCACATTATTGAATTTCCATGGCAATGTGGTTTATTTTTGTTATTTTTTGGCAGGTTTATGATTGCACTCCACAGATGATATTTTGTAGATGACATTTACAGTTATTTGTTTGCTGGCCGGTGAGTATGGTAACTATTGTTCCTCTCTCAAGAGGTTTAACAGCTCATTGACCTTAATGTTTTATGCTCCAAGATGACTCCATAAATGTCTCTCTATGTGTGGATGCTGTATTGATACCAGTGGGACTTGTGACAATCAGGCTTATAATGCAATGCATGGAGCTATAATGATATGCAAAACGTCATAAGGTATAGTGATCATCCAAAAAGGATGTCTAGCTACAAAATGGGAAGGATTTGAGACTTTTTTTTTGACGATATGTGATAACATACCTCCCAACAGTTGAACTTGAGAAAGATCAACATTCTGGAGGGTAGTAAACATACAGCAAGTGAAGAATGTCACAGCAAAAAGTAGGCTACATTATGCTGAATGAGCTTGAACAGGAATGGGTAAATTGACTCTGAATGCATGCACACAATTTGTCACAATCACAGCCTCTTAGACACAAATAAACCTAATAGATCATTAAAAAAAATTATACTGTATTTATTGGCGTATAACAGTCACTTTTTTACCCTGAAAATAGAGGATAAACTGTGCCTGCGTGTTATACGCAGGGGGCTGTGGAAAGTTTTTTTTCCTGAAACCTCCCTCTTAAAGTTAGGGTGCGTTTTATACGCCTGTGAGTGTTATATGCCGATAAATACGGTAATTCAACTGGATATAGACAGAGAACTAACCTTTTTTTTGGAGCCCACCCTAAAGAATGACTTCATTAAAACAGATTGAAACTATGGGCCAGATCCACAAAGAGCCGGCGTAACGTAAAAATTCCCATTTAAGTTACACTGCCTTAAAATTTCTACCTAAGTGCCCGATCCACAAAGCACTTACCTAGAAATTTTCGGCTGTGTAACTTAAATTCCGCCGGCGCAAGGCGTTCCTCTTCAAATGGGGGCGATTCCCATTTAAATTAGGCGCGATCCCGCGCTGGCCATACTGCGCATGCTCGTGACGTCATTTTCCCCGACGTGCATAGCGCGAAATTACGTTACGCCGAGCTTTGTGGATCGCACTGGGTCAATAAAGTTGCGTCGGAAAAAAAAAAAGATACGGCGGAAAAAAAAAATTTAAAACAAAAAAAAAAAACGCGTCGCTGGACAGAAGGGTCTGCTTTTACAAGGTGTAAACAGTTTACACTTTGTAAAAGCAGCCCTAATTTTACGATTGCAAACTAAAACTTACGGAGAAAAAACGAAGCGTAAAAGCTTCGTGGATCTCCGTAAGTGCTTATTTGCATACCCGAGGCGGCATTTCGACGCAAAATGCCCCCAGCGGCGGATGCGGTACTGCATCCTAAGATCCGGCAGTGTAAGTCCCTTACACATGTCGGATCTTCTGTCTATCTCTTGGAAACTGATTCTGTGGATCAGTTCCAAAGATAGAAACAGGGATACGCAGGCCGAACAGCAGATCCGCCTGCGTATCTCTTTTGAGGATCTGGTCCTATATAACAACCAGCAACTTTGGAGGAAACAAGAAAATTGGAGAGAAGTATGTAAGCACAGCTTACGGAATACAGTAGTTAGAATAATGTAACAATATCATATATAGAGTACAGTGGTCAGGACTATGGACATACAATATATACAGCAGTCAAGAGGATGTGTTATAGGGCCCATTATATTGCTTATTTGTGGAAGAAAGAATGCCTGGCATCTGTGGCCAGTGGAAGTAAAAAATACTCTGGTGTCAATGGACAGTGTAAGGAA
This sequence comes from Rana temporaria, assembly GCF_905171775.1. Lineage (NCBI taxonomy): Eukaryota > Metazoa > Chordata > Amphibia > Anura > Ranidae > Rana > Rana temporaria. The sequence goes on along the minus strand of NC_053489.1, from coordinate 95,092,683 downwards.
AAATGACCCTGGTTTTAATGGTTAGTGTAAGGAAAAATGACCCTGATGTTAGTGGTTAGTGTAAGGAAAAATGACCCTGATGTTAGTGGTTAGTGTAAGGAAAAATTACCCTGGTGTTAGTGGTTAGTGTAAGGAAAAATGACCCTGATGTTAGTGGTTAGTGTAAGGAAAAATGACCCTGGTGTTAGTGGTTAGTGTAAGGAAAAATGACCCTGATGTTAGTGGTTAGTGTAAGGAAAAATGACCCTGGTGTTAGTGTAAGGAAAATGACCCTGGTGTTAGTGGTTAGTGTAAGGAAAAATGACCCTGGTGTTAGTGGTTAGTGTAAGGAAAAATGGTGTTACTGGTCAGTGGGAGAAAATAATTTCCGTCATCAGAAGTGCAAGGAAAAATGCTCCGAAGCAAATGGCCAGTGCACTGAACACCTATGAATCCTTTGCTGCCAAGACCCTGTGTGCAGTGCAGGTGTGTACAGATAGGTATGTTCGTGAGAATGAGGCCTTAAGAGGAATGAGTGGGTGATTTTGGATAACTTGATCTTACAGTGAAATGGTCCACTTTAGAGTGGTGAGAGTGTCTCAAAGTGATTGTTAAGGGTCAGTTTTAATTTTTTTTAAATAACAACCATATCATACTTGCCTCCATTGTGCAGTTAGTTTTGCACAGAATGGCCCAGATCTCCTCTTCTGGAGTCCCTCAGCAGCTCTCTCGGCTCCTCCCCGCAATAGCTAACCCCCTCTGGGAAGCTCTCTCCCGAGGGGGTTACCTTGTGGGCACACTCCCGTGTTATACACTCGGTGTACATAGCCGCCAAATGTATGACTCGCTGCTATCAATCTATCCAATGAAGAGCCGAGAAGCCCAGGCAAAGATTGAGCACATTTCGCGATGCAGGACTTTCCAGGGCGGGGGTGGGGGGGGGGGGGTAGGGTAATCGACAGATGTTTTTGCATTAAGGTGAAAAAACATGAACCTTTACAACCCCTTTAAAACATCTCCAGGTCTAAAACTGTTCAAAGACTTATTTATGAATATCAGAGTAAAAATAAGTTGCTCATAGGAACCAATTAGATTCTTTATTTCCTTATCACAGCAAAGTTCAGATAATGAATTATTAAACCCTATAGGCTGCTCTATGCTGTAGTTTTTATTTTATTTGTTGAAGTTTTTTATCAATCGGGATCCTTAATAACAATAGGCTGGGGATGAAAATTTAGAAGCAGAAGTAACCAATCACAGCCTTGATTTAAACAATGAAATGCCTCCATCCCTAAATATACTGTATGTAACAAGGTATAGGAGAGAAAAATGGGACCTTAAAGGAGGCATGACTTTGTAATTGGTAAAACTATGTATGAAACTGAATTGTTTTGGATAAATGTAATTTGTTTTGATGCCATAATCCCCTAGTCCAATATATTTGTAAGCATAATAAAATAGATATATAGATAATAAATCATTTTTAATATAATCATAACAAGAATATTAACATGATAACTGTAATAGTAAATTTCATGCAGACAATCAATCGATAGACATAATTAGTACAATAGTTACAATTCGATGTATAGACGACAGATCATAGGTGAAAAAATCACATAATAAGTATATAAACAGTGGATGATGATGATATTGAAATTCATGATTAAAATAAACTTGTATAGGCACCCTTAGTTGTATACCCAACACGTTTCTTGGCCGACTACCAATCATCAGGAGTAAGATGCATATGTATACTGAAAAATCAAATGAATAAACGACTATTAATTTGCATAGCCCTCAACTGAGAGGGAAATGTCAAATACACCCCCTTTCCTAAAGATACTTAGGGAAAAACCCACAAGTTGGACCCAGCTCCAGTAAAGGAATGGCATGGTGATCTGGAAGTGTTTGTCCCCATTGGGGTTGAGGCAGGGTAACACCCACCTCCCAAAAGAAATTGGAGGAAAGGCCAGGAGGATCAGCAGTCATGAAACAGACAAGATAGTCCAAAAGGTATCATGTGTGCATGATTGACCCAAATCTGTGAAAAAAACGTGACTGAAAACGAGAACTTAATAAAAACTAAAAATGTGTGACACAGGTCAAACATGTGGATGTTTAAAAGAGGGATATTAGGTGTGTGAAGAAGGTGTGTACCAAGTGACCCCATATGTCACGGATGCCCCACGAATGGCGCCAAATGACGCCGCTGTTGTGATGGCATGCTTGTTCCAGTACAGGTGGGCGGAGCAGGAAGAGATAATCACAGTGCACCCCTGATCACTTTCCTCCTCTCCAGCACACAGCACAGCTCTCCCTGGGGATGACTGAAGATCTCAGCCTTTTACCTGATACCTGAAGGTTTGCACCCCACGGTGGATGAAAGAGGATACTCCAGCTAGTGGAGGAGTTGCTGGCAGAGCAGAAGATCACCACATATACCTGGAGAGATTAAGGCTACTGTGGATATCTGATCATTTCAACCAGGCGGTGGAGGAGGAATACACAAATTCTCTTATACGCCTTTCACCCCTGCAGGGCTAGGGTGCTATGGTGAGGGCAGCACGAATTGTCACATATAGATATATTTTACCACATTGGAATTTTGAAGGACTGTCACTTATTGTTTGCACTTGGCACTTTTTGGAAGTCGGATTCTGATTTATGAAATGAAATAATATATTTATTACCATACACGTTTTTTATCAGATATATTTCTAGACTTTTTGCACTTTTTAATCTTCATTTATAAATTTGTACACGCATATTATTATATCAATTTTTTTTACTCGTTATATCATTGTACGCACACATATATATATATATATATATATATATATATATATATATATACATACATACATACACATATATATATATATATATATATATATATTATTTTTTTTGTTGGGTACGCCACATTCCAGGTTTTGCATCAGCCTTCACTGGGCATCAATTCACATCGTATTTTCATCCCTTATTTGAGATATATTTTCTCACTCCCGCATTAACTATCACATCAGAGTTTTATAGAACAGTGCCACCTCCCCTTCCTTTGAGTTATTTAAACACTTCCAGATCACCATGTCATTCCTCTACTGGAGTTGGGTCCAACTTACAGATTTTTCCGTAAGTATCTTTAGGAAAGGGGGTGTATTTGGCAATCGTGTGTACGCAGCATTAGCGTTTCATACATAATTTTACCAATTACAAAGTCGTGCCTCATTTAAAGTCCTATTTTTCTCTCCTAAACTTTGTTACATATAGGCTGGGGATAGTGACAAAGGTTCAGAAACAACAATATACTTCCCTGCCTTTGTGTTCGGGAATGGAATATCCTAAACATACTTGGGGTGTCATTACATTGTGTATGCTGATTGATTTTTTAATCCTCGTTACTCTTTTTCTTTTTACTGTTTGCCAGACTACTAACTTGCCACTCTCATTTGCAGTTATGTGTATCATATTGTAACCATATGGTGCCACAAATGGAGCAATCCATTGTTATGTCACTAAGTGAACTACAGTATAACCTCATCCCTGTGTATAAAAATCTCCAAACTTTCATTTTTATTCTAAATCCTTATAATGAAGCACAAATCCTGCTGACCCTGGCTTGCTGTCTTACTTACTGTACATGGAAGGAACGTTTCTAATTCAGAGCAGATGTGGAGAGAGGATTTGTGCCGTCGTTGCACCCCGGCTGATTGGACAAGCTAGAGCAGCTGCAATATTGTAGCATGATCTAACCATGATGTCACACAATCATGAATGTGAAAATATGAAGACATGTCAAGACTAGGTCAACATGGCACCTTCTCATATAACATAAGGGAAGTGTGTTTAATCCCCCGTGTTTCAGATTTCATCTTTCATTCATTTTAAAATATAATGAATATACGCTCACAGGAAAGCAAAACCTTTTCTATATGACCTGACATTAAATTTATCCTAAAATCTAACCTCATGCTAAGTAAAGCAGGTTTCGTCATAATTATGATGGAAGTGCAACTATAGAAAGGTCATTCTGAATAAAACTTTAGATTTTGAACTTGAAATTTAAAAAATACACAAACTATAAAGAAAATGGGGCAGATCCACAGACATCTGCGCCGGGCGCAGAGTATCTAAGATACGCTATGCCGCCGTAACTTATCTTTTTTAAATGGAATCCACAACGAATCCGCACCATAAGTTACGGCGGCGTAGTGTATCTATCGCGGCGTAAGGGCGCGGAATTCAAATGGATCTAATGGGGGCGTGTTTTATGTTAATACGTCGTGACTGGGGTATCCCAGTGCGCATGCTCGAAATTAAACCGAAACCCGCCAATGCTTACGACGGTGAAGTCATTCTACGCAAATTCCTATTCGCCAACTGACTTACGCAAACGACGTAAAAAATTCTAAATTGTACGCGGGAAGGACGGCCATACTTAACATTGAGTACGCCTCATAATAGCAGGTTTAACTATACGCCGGAAAAAGCCGAACGCAAACGACGTAAAAAAATGCGCCGGACGTACGTTCGTGGATCGCAGTAACTAGCTAATTTGCTTACTCGACGCGGAATTCGATGAAAACGCCACCTAGCGGCCGCCGAAAGATTGCACCTTAAGATCCGACGGCGTACTAAGACGTACGCCTGTCGTATCTTGTTTTGTAGATACAAAGATACGACTCACAAAATTTGAAATTACGCGGCGTATCAAGAGATACGCCGGCGTAATTCTTTCGTGGATCTGGCCCTATATATCTTATGCCCACATCAATTGAATGATCAATAAGAATACATCTCATGGGACCGCAGGCCACACCTTGCCCATTACCTTAGTTCCCCGGATACAACCGTATAGCTTTAGTAAAACACACGCACACACACAATAATTTGGCAAAATTGGCCGCGGTATTTTATTGGTTTAAATTATATTCAAACGGATAAACATAATAATTCAACATTCGGATAAAAACAAATATCCAGCAAACCTTTGCCCAGTTTTAAAGCCTGCCATCCAACATTTGTCCACGAAAAATCTGACAACAATTGTCCGATGGAGCTTACAGACGGTCAGATTTTCTTGTTGGAAAATCCGACTGTGTGTACAAGGCTTTAGACTCTACTCCCAGTTTTCAAGCTATTATGTTAACAAAAGATGCTCACTAAAAACAGACCATATAAATATAACAATAAAACCCTTACAATTGGCCAATATTTTAAGAACTCAACCCATCCCCCACTCTCCTCTCTTGAGCGTAGTAGACGTGTAAAGAAAGAACTAGATTTGAATAATGGACCATACAAAACATATGTTCCAAATCCCAAAGATATGGAGTGCCAAACTTAAACGTATATAGTTTTGCCAAAATGTATTTCCATGTTAGGGAAAAATGTATCATATATACTCCACATAAATGTAAATGCCAAGACCATTTAATTTAGCTCCTGGATGTAAAGGGAATGCTGCAGATAAAATATTCCACCATTCTATTTGCATTTAATGATTTCCACCACCAGGCTAGATGCTGGAAAATCTGGTCCACAGAAGAGGTTGCATACCCAATGTCCGTTCAACTGCATAGCAGACTTTCACCATAGAAGCTTTAGTCAGAGGGGAGAACATTTAGTATAGCATGCCCCACCTGGGCTGTACTACAAAACAAACAGTTCCTCATAAAGAGTACAAATAGTTTAATCCCTTCTCAGGTTTTCCAGGTATTTCTTCCCCTTTCAAGCTATGCTTGTTGTATGCAGAGTTGTGTGTACCATACAATTTGTGAAGTGTTGCAACAAATATCCTTACAAGTCCAAGCATCCTGTCAGAGATTTGCTGGCCATAGCGCAGCTGATACTCAAAGGCAGATGCAAATCGCAGACGCAATCCCCGCAAGTGCTCATCTTGCCAGGCACAGATGCACGAATGACGCATATGTGCATGTGCACATGTTCGCCAGCAACGCTGGCACCAAATGGCATATGTAAGTGCAGCAGTTGCACTAGCAAATCACTGTCTGATCTATAGCTGTACCTGTGTTTTTTAACCTGATCCTGCTTCTCTCTGTATTAGACCCGGCTTGCCTCTGACTTTGCTTGAATATCTCCTACCCTGACCTTGGCCTGTATCTGGATTTTGCTTCTGCCTTCTGTTTATCTGCCTTAACTTGTGTTGCCGATCTCTGCCTGTACCTTGACCATTCCTAGTCTACTGTCTATGCCTGCATCTGATTGTCTGTTACCAACCCGGCTTGTCTGACCATGCATCCTGTGTCTCTTCTGCTCTGCATGCACCTGCCTGGCCCCTGCTGGAGCATCCTCTTTCATCCTCTTCCTGCATCAGCTATTGCCACTGCCTACTGCTGCCTGCTGCCACCAGCCCAGGGTCTGCTGTTTCTGCCAAACACCAGCTGACCAGCTATCTGGTCCATTCTAGTGACGCACCCGCTACATGGAGAAATGTACAGGCACGCTTACATCACTGCGCTCTCATGGCCACTGTTGAAACATCGGTGGTCTCTGAGCCAGGGCTGTACGAGAGACCTTCACTCTGCATGCCAGGCTCAGCCATCAGGTACTGTACATGACACATCCATATACTGTAAAGTTATAAACTTAGCCACCATAAGTTCAATTGTGGATTGTGGTCTTGGTGAACCCCAATTGAATGCTGGGGTGACCCGGTGGATAAAAAAAAGCCTGACCGGTGGTCTAAAAGGCTGCATCAGAGGCATAGGGACACATATAAATATTGGCTGTCCTGACACCTGGATCCACTGGAGGATTTATCCCCACATCCATAGGACTAATCTCCCATTTCCATACATCTCTATATTGAATCCATTTATTTTATTTTCTCTACCTTTGCAATATTGAACCATTTTACATCACGGACATTGATGTTTCAGGAAGCACTTTTTGCACTTGATACAGAGTCGTTGCAATTAGCAACAGTTCACTTATTTGTATAGTCACTAATTTGCACAGGAGCACTTTATTTATATTTATATGTATGTACATATTCTTATATATATATATATTTATACCATTTTGTATTTATCTATATAATTTACACTTCTGTATACATTGCTTGTCAGATCCTTAGCATCACACAGCACGGTGATAGCAATATTTGTTTGTATTTATTTCCATTAGCGCTAATCACAGATCCACACAGTGCACTGACCTACCTACCTTAGCAGCCTCAGCCTTGGTGTGCGGTCACAGCAGGGCAGGCACTGGCAGTCAGAGAGGAGCTGAGGAGAGCCACCTGAGTGGGGATGTGGTGACGCGGCCAAATTGTAATTCCCGCTGTGGAGCCTGCAGCGCCTATGAATGACGTCCCACGTGTCGCCATTGGCGCTGCAGGCTCCAGAAGGCGGGGCAGCATCCGATCACATTGTTAGCCCCGAGCCGAGCGTCTGGGAGTCAGGACCAATCTGATGCCGAAAGTGGCCGAGTGCCGCCAGCGCCGACTCGCCGAGTACGGCACTCGGCCGTACTCGGTGACACTCGGCGCTGGCCGCACTTGGCCACCTTCGGCATCAGGTCCTGACTCCCAGACGCTGGGCTCGGGGATAACAATGTGATCGGATGCGGCATAGACTCGTTCACCGGCCCACAACCCGACCAGCCCACCGGGAATTATCCCGGTTCTCCCGATTGGCCAATCCGGGCCTGCTAGACAGTGTACTTATGTTTGCTGTCGTTACCTTATTAGGGTGTCAGTTGCTACCACCTGTAGTTGTTAGTATGGGGTGGTCACTTCTTAATGCAGGGAAGCATCCGAATGGTAGGTAAGTTTCCTTTCTGGAACTAATATTAAATAAAATGTTTTCTTCCTTTCCATGCTAGTTTATTTAGGTCTGCTCACAAGTTGAAGCATTCTTCTAAAGAATAAAGCTCCGGACAAGACATGTCAAGATAACAGTGAGTAGGCTTTGGGGCTGGAGGTATTTGCTTGGCCAGTACAACTGTGGGCTTCCCCGATATAGACCTTTTTGTGCCTCACAACATTAAGTACGTTGGATGCAACAATTGGCACCTAATTCCTAATAAAACGATTGTTTTGGCCAAAACTCATTACCTGTACGAAAGAACACCAGCCAATGACAGCAAAGGTATCCAGTTTGTCCTCTCACCAATTACCAACAGTACAATTAAATGGAAAAGCATCCCCAACCTATAACTGGCCTTTGCAGCATTGAGCACATTTATAGAGTTAGGACTGCAGTACACTGGGGTGCCGTGAAGTGGCCCTGCATCTTACGCATATATTAGCAAATGTGTGCACACTAAACCCTTAGGCCCCGTACACACGATAGAATCCATCCGCTGAAAAATCTTAGCGGATCGGTTTCAGCGGATAGATTCTATGGTGTGTACATTCCTGCGGATATTTATCCGCGGAAATTTCCCAATTCCAGCAGATAAAAATTTGTAGACATGTCTACAAATCTATCCGCTTGAATTGGCTCCCGCAGATCGATCCGGTGGTCTGTACAGACTCACCGGATCGATCCGTCCGAAGGGATCCCCCGCATGCGTCGTAATGATTCGACGCATGCGTGGAATTCCTTTTATGACAGCGTCGCGCACGTCGCCGCGTCATCATCGCGGCAATGGGCGCGACAAGTCATCGCGAGGGGAGTTCGGCGCGGATTCCGATCCGATGGTGAGTACACTTCATCGGATCCAAATCCGTGGAAATCCTCGAGAGGATTTATCCGCGGATACGGTCCGGTGGACCGTATCCGCGGATAAATCCTCTCGTGTGTACTAGGCCTTAGTTTTAACATGAACTGTTAGATAGGAAAATGCTGTTTGTTGCAGGCTGGCTGGTAAGTGTGCTGGGAATTGTTCTTTATTGTTTTTTTAAGAAAAGTACATGAAGACATTGGGGTGGATTCAGCAAGCAATTACGCCTGCGTATCCATAGATACGCAGCGTAATTGCTAAGTAGCGCCGGCGTATCGACTTTCTGTATTCAGAAAGCTTGATACGCCGACTGTAGCCTAAGATATGACTGGCATAAGGCTCTTATGCCGTCGTATCTTAGGCTGCATTCTGACGCTGGCCGCTAGGTGGCGTTCCCGTAGTGGTCAGCGTAGAGCAGGGATATGCAATTAGCGGACCTCCAGATGTTGCAAAACTACAATTCCCATCATGCCTCTGCCTTTGGGTGTCATGCTTGTGGCTGTCAGAGTCTTGCTATGCCTCATGGGACTTGTAGTTCTGCAACAGCTGGAGGTCCGCTAATTGCATATCCCTGGCGTAGAGTATGCAAATTGCATACTCACGCCGATTCACAAATGTACGCGCGCCCGGCGTTTGAGTTTTACGTCGTTTGTGTTCGTCGCTTTCTGCGTAAGGCTGCTCCTGCTATTAGGAGGCGCAGCCAATGGTAAGTATACATGTCGTTCCCGCGTCACGATTTTTGAAATTTACGTTGTTTGCGTAAGTGAATCGTGAATGGTGCTGGACGCCATTTACGTTCACGTCGAAGCAAATGACGTCCTTGCGACGTCATTTACCGCAATGCACGTCGAAAAAATTTCCCGACGGAGCATGCGCAGTACGTTCGGCGCGGGAACGCGCCTAATTTAAATGATCCACGCCCCCTACGGGATCATTTTAATTACGCGCGCTTACGCCGGCCACTTTTACGAAACACCCCCGCAAATTACGGAGCAAATGCTTCGTGAATGAAGCGTAGCTCAAGTAATTTACGGAGGCGTAGCGTAAAAACGGTACGCTGCGCCACCGTAGTAGTGCGCTCCCCTACTTGAATCTACCCCAGTGTCAGAGGGTGTGTGGTGATTTATGTTAGAGGCAATTAGCACCTGCAAGTGATACACTTACATATTACTTGGCATGCTGCCCTTAAAATTAAAAATATTTCTAATGCTATGTCCACTTTAACTGCACCAGCCATCATGGCCTTTTAGCATACAGGTCAAAAATCTCATAATTAGCTGCGATTACTAGGTTACTAATTGACATATTTGTCTTTAATTAGAAGATGTTTGTTTTACATTTGCCACACTGTATTTTTTACATGATACTTACATTACAATATTTACTTTATATTACTATGTTATTCATTGTATATTTATGTCTGTAATATGCATTAAATTGTCTAGGAGCACAAGTTTAAGGGCACAGAGGAGAGAACAATGAGACTGATGTTCTAGGAGTGGCACAATGAATCTAAATGAATATCCCATATTGCTGACTTTGGATCGCACAGAGCAGGGCAGACATTACAATAATATTTCCATTCACTTTCACTCGTCTTATTTCTTGTTTAAATGTAATTTTTTTTCCACTATTTCATTCGTTTGTTTGAAGACTCGCAATGACGGTCCTGTAAAAACAAAAAAAAATGAATCTTCTCACGGTTATGTAATCCTTATAAGCCTACAAAAATGGCTAAATAGCTAAACATTTTACTGCCATTCCTGCAATATGAATACATCTGTGATAGTTATATACATGTGTGGTTAAAAAGTGATTCTTTATTACAAAGATTTCCTGCCTATTGAAAAAAATGACTCCCTGTAACAATAACCTGCTATGTAAAATGTGTTTTGCACACTCTGGGCCAAATTCTCGTAGACTGGCGTATCTTCGCGGCGGCGTAACGTATCTGATTTACGTTACGCCGCCGCAACTTACACGGGCAAGTGCTGTATTCTCAAAGCACTTGCTCCGTAAGTTGCGGCGGCGTAGCGTAAATCGGCCGGCATAAGCCCGCCTAATTCAAATGTGGAAGGGGGGGGTGCGTGTTTTATGTTAATCAACTGTGACCCGACGTGATTGACGTTTTTCACGAACGGCAAATGCGCCGTCCGTGGAAATCTCCCAGTGTGCATTGCTCCTAATACGCCGCAAGGACGTATTGGTTTTGACGTGGATGTAAATGACGTCCAGCCCCATTCATGGACGACTTACGCAAACAACGTAAATTTTTAAATTTTCGACGCGGGAACGACGGCCATACTTAACATTGGCTGCGCCTCATAGACCCAGGGGGAACTTTACGCAAATAGAGCTTTCTTTTGGTGGTATTTGATCACCTCTGCGGTTTTTATTTTTTGCGCTATAAACAAAAATAGAGCGACAATTTTGAAAAAAAATTCAATATTTTTTACTTTTTGCTATAATAAATATCCCCCAAAAATATATATAAAAAAATGTTTTTCCTCAGTTTAGGCCGATACGTATTCTTCTACATATTTTTGGTAAAAAAAAATCGCAACAAGCGTTTATCGGTTGGTTTGCGCAAAATGTATAGCGTTTACAAAATAGGGGATAGTTTTAATGCATTTTTATTAATTTATTTTTTTTACTACTAATGGCGGCGATCAGCGATTTTTTTCGTGACTGCGACATTATGGCGGACACTTCGGCCAATTTTGACACATTTTTGGGACCATTGTAATTTTCACAGCAAAAAATGCATTTAAAATGCATTGTTTACTGTGGAAATGACAGTTGCAGTTTGGGAGTTAACCACAGGGGGCGCTGAAGGAGTTATGTTTCACCTAATGTGTGTTTACAACTGTAGGGGGGTGTGGCTGTAGGAGTGATGTCATCGATTGTGTCCCCCTATAAAAGGGATGACACGATCGATGCAGCCGCCACAGTGAAGAACGTGGAAGCCGTGTTTTCACACGCGGCTCTCCCCGTTCTTCAGCTTCGGGGACCGATCGCGGGACCCCAGAGGAGCTTCACGGAGCTTCGGACCGGGTCGCGGGGGCGCGCAGCGGGCGCGCGCCCGCGACCCACGGCTGGGTACATGTACAGGACGTACCTGTACGTACATGTGCCCAGCCGTGCCATTCTGCTGACGTATATGTGCAGGAGGCGGTCCTTAAGTGATTAAATTAATTTAATCTGTTTAATTTGGTTTTCTGAATTCATTTTTATTCGTATTTGAATCAAATCTGAATTTCAATTTGAATAGTTTTCAAATTCGAAAAGTTTTCGATTAGTTTTTTATTTGTTTTCCGATTCCCAAAGAGAATATAATAGAATAGAAAGTAAAGGAATATAGTAGAAAAAACTATAATAGAATAGAAACAACGTTTTCCCCCACACACGGTCATTTAACCACTTGACACCCGCACGCCGTCATATGACGTCCAAAACGGGGACCTGTTATCCTGGGTGGACGTCATATGACGTCCTGGGCTTTGCGGGGGGGATATCTCAATGATGCCTGCACCCGGAGGCATCATTGAGATATCATTTTTTAGCGGCGGCGATCCTGCGCACCGTAAGAACAATCATAGCGGCGGTTCCGCCGCTAGATTGTTCTTACAGGCGGCGGGAGGGGACATCCCCCCCCTCCCGCCGCCATCCGGTGCTTCTCCGGGCTCTCCCGTCCCACCGGGGGCCCGGAGAGATGATCGCCGTCCGCCGGATGTTTGCCATAGAGAAGACTGGTGACCATCTGGTCACCAGTCATCTCTATGACCGTCGGAGGCCCGGGCGCGATGTGATGACGTCACGCCCGGGTCCCCGTAAGTAAACAAACCGCAATTGCGGCTAGTTTGAATGAGATCTGTGAATTTTTTTTCACAATCTCATTCTTTCCAGCCTGCAGGAGAGATGTGGGGTCTTATTGACCCCGCATCTCTCCTTAAAGAGGACCTGTCACACACATTCCTATTACAAGGGATGTTTACATTCCTTGTAATAGGAATAAAAGCGATTGAAAAAAAAAAATGTAAAAAAAAGTGTAAAAAATAAAGAAATAAGTAAAATAAAAAAGAAAAAATAATAATAAAAAAATTAAAATGCCCCTGTCCCCGGTAGCTCGCGCTCAGAAGCGTACGCACACGTAAGTCCCGCCCACGTATGTAAACGTCGTTCAAACCACACATGTGAGGTGTCGCCGCGTGCGTTAGAGCGTGTGCAACAATTCTAGCACTAGACCTCCTCTGTAACTCTAAACTGGCAACCTGTAAAAAAATTTAAGTGTCGCCTATGGAGATTTTTAAGTAACGAAGTTTGGCGCCATTCCATGAGTGTACGCAATTTTAAAGCGTGACATGTTAGGTATCTAGTTACTCGGCGTAACATCATCTTTCATATTTTACCAAAAAATTGGGCTAACGTTACTGTTTTGTTATTTTTTAATTTATGAAACCATTTTTTTTACAAAAAAAAGCCGTTTGAAAAATTATTGCGCAAATACGGTGCAAGATAAAAAGTTGCAATGACCGCCATTTTATTCCCTAGGGTGTCTGCTAAAAAAACATATATAATGTTTGGGTGTTCTGAGTAATTTTCTAGCAAAATAATGAGGATTTGTACATGTAGGAAAGAAGTGCCAGAATAGGCCCGGGAAGGAGGTGGGTTTTAAAGCCCGGTATTGAAGTGGTTAAATAGACGTTTTTTTTGTCATGCCATCCACCAGCACCGAAGTGCCATCCACCTATACCGAAGTGCCATCCACCAGCACCGAAGTGCCATCCACCTATACCAAAGTGCCATCCACCAGCACCGCAGTACCTTAGCAACAAAGGCCAAGGACCCATGCCAGCCTTCCCTATGCCCTTCAGTACCCCCTGTGGCTTCCTCCAAATTCCGGAGAAGCCAACATTCCCCCTTTCACTGCCCAGCCAGGAGTCCAGGTGGACACGGACAATTTTTCCCCAATTAATTTTTTCGATTTATTTTTCACTGAGGAACTGCTATCTAGCATTGTGGCCCAGTGCAACTTATATGCCCAAAAATTTATTACCAACAATCCAACATCGTCTTATGCCTGTTCCTTCCAGTGGAGAGACCTTACAGTGGAGGAGTTCAGGATTTTTTTAGGCCTCACCTTTTGCATGGGACTCAACCCAAAAAATGAAAAGCATTCCTTTTGGTCAAAACGCCCCATTTACCACATGCCAATTTTCTCTGCAACAATGCCCAGATCCCGATATTTTATAATCATGAGGTTCCTCCACTTCAATGATAATACCCAGTGCCTTCCCCGAAATCACCCAAATTTTGACATGCTTTTCAAAATTCGCCCCTTATTAGATTATTTTTCGGAATTATTCCCCCAAATATATACCCCGGAAAAAACATATGTGTCGATGAGTCCCTAGTAAAATTTTGTGGCCGACTTAAAATCAAACAGTTTATACCCAGCAAAAGGGCCTGCTATGGGGTGAAGGTTTATAAACTTTGTGAACGAGCCACAGGGAACTGTATTCCTTCTTGGTCTACGAAGGGAAGGACATCCAGCTGAATCCCCCAGAATGGGCAATTGCCCAGACTACTTGGGATCAAGTGGAAAAGTTGTCTGGCAACTCATCAACCCCCTCCTGGATAAAGGATACCACCTGTACTTGGACAACTTTTATACCTCTCTTCCCCTGTTCCACAACCTGCACCGGAAGCAGACGCCAGCATGTGGCACCGCCAGAAAGAACCAGAAAGGCTTTCCTCAAAGCCTTGTGAATACAAAGCTGAGGAAAGGGGAATCGGCAAGTGTGCGCAACAAGGAGGTTCTGGCAGTGAAGTGGAGGGACAGAAGAGACGTATACATGTTGTCCTCCATCCACAACAATTCTTTTGTGGAAACCCGCAGAAGGAGTGGCACCACCATCCAAAAGCCCACCTGCATCCGGGACTACAATTCGTTCATTGTTTAAAAAAATGGAAGGTTGGGACTTTAAATGAGATGCGATTATGGGGGGAGTCGACTTAAACGACCAAATGTTGGAACCATACCTTGCCACAAGGCGCACGTACCATTGGTACAAAAAAGTAGCAATTTATTTTTTTCATTTGGCCGTCTACAACTCCTATATTATTTACCGCAAGTCCACCCAAAACCCCCTACCCTTCCTTGGCTACCTGGAGGAAATTACCACTACCCTGATATTCCAGACTGACCTACCCCAAAACATCCGATCAGATGTTCTAAGTCGACTCTCCGAACGGCACTTCCCAGATAAGGTCCCTCTCACAGCAACAGGCCGACGAGGTCTAAAAAAATGCAAAGTGTGTGCCAGTGAAGGAGTCAGACGAGACACAGTTTATCATTGTGCCCAGTGTCCTGCACAACCAGGCCTCTGTGTAACTGACTGTTTTCGCCGTTACCATACTAAACTAAATTATTAGTTTAGTATGGTAAACGTAATCCTCCGTTCCTGCCTTCACACACATTCATACCCCTTATGCCACTGCCTGCTTTGTAACTGACCCCGGCTTGTTATTGGACGATGCTTCTGCCTAATGATTTTGTAATACCTCTGCCTGATCTGGAATTGACCCTGGACTGTTTTTCGACCATTCTTCTGCCTAACGATTCTGTAATGCCTCTGCCTGATCTGGAATTGACCCTGGACTGTTTTTTGACCACTCTTCTGCCTAACGATTCTGTAATGCCTCTGCCTGATCTGGAACTGACCTTGGACTGTTTGGCCATGCCTTTTGCCTGCCTCTTGGACTGATCTTGTACCCTGCTACTGGACTAGTGGGATTCAACACAGGGGTCTCACATATGTGAGGGGCTCCAGAAAAGTTTTTCTAGATGAAGAAAACTATTTTTTTTTGTTTTCTCATCCTAGATTAGGGTCTGGTTGCCCGGAGGCTTCAAAGAGATTTGGGTGGGAGAAGCCTCTACCCCTGTCCCCATTCTGTCCTGAACAAGGCCCTCCTTCTGCCTGCTGCCTGTAGGACCTATGCCATCATGCCTCTGCCTGTTGCATGAACTGACCACCTGCACTAACCCTAGCGGGACAGTATCCCTGCCTGGACAATTGTGTATGCTGTTGCTGACCAAGTGCCTGGCTGCTCCCTGGACCAGTGCTATCCTGCTGTGTAGAACTGCGCTACTATTACCACAGGTAATCTTTTGTTTACGCTTTGCTCAGCATTATGTATTTTGGGGTGTAATTCTTGGTATGTGCATGCTATGTGTCTCTGGAACACCTGACGGTGTTCCTTGCATGTTGGATCTCTGTATGTGGTCAGGCTGTGTAGAAGTCTCACGCATGGGGTGTCATTTTACTCAGGAGGAATAGCAGAATGTATTTTGGGGTGTCATTTTTGCTATGTACATGCTATGTGTTGGAAATATCTTATCAATGGACAACTTTGTGTAAAAAAAATGCGTTTGTTTTTTTCCCACATATTCCAAAAACTTCTGGAAAAAAATGAACCGTTCAAAAGACTCATTATGCCTCATAGATTATACGTTGGGGTGTTAGCTTTCCAAAATGGGGTTACTTTGTGGGTAATTCCATTGTCCTGGTGTTCCAGGGCCTTCAAAAGTGTAATAGGTTGTCAACTAGTTAAATGTGCAATTTATGCTCCTAAAACCCCTGATGGCGCTCCCTGCATGTTGGGCCTCTGTATGTGGCCAGGCAGTGAAAAAGTCTCACACATGGGGTATCGTTTTACTCTAAGGGGGAGTAGCAGAATGTATTTTGGGGTGTCATTTGTGGTATGCACATGCCATGTGAGAGAAATAAGCTATTACAATGACACTTTTGAGAACATTTTTAAACAAAAAATAAAAATCTTAATTTTGCAAAGTATTGTGGGAAAAAATTACAACTTCAAATAACTCACCATGCCTCTTACTAAATACCTTGGAATGTCTACTTTCCAAAAAGGGGTTATTTGGGGGGCATTTGTACTTTCCTGGCTTGTGGGTCTCAAGAAATGAGATAGGCCTTCAGTACATCAGGTGTGATCATATGTGATAATTTATTATGATTTGCACTATAGCTTGTAGACTCTAAAACTTTCACACAGACCAAATAATTTCCCAAAAAATTGGGTTATTTTTATCAAAGACATGTAGCAGTATAAATTGTGGCCAAAATTTATGAAGAAAAATTAATAATTTGCAAAATTTTATCACAGAAACTTTTCGGTCTTTTTTCATTAATAGCGCAAAAAATAAAAAACCCAGAGGTGATCAAATACCACCAAAAGAAAGCTCTATTTGTGGGAAAAAAAGGACAAAAAAGTCATTTGGGTACAGTGTTGCATGACTGAGTAATTGTCATTCAAAGTGTGAGAGCCCTGAAAGCTGAAAATTGGTCTGGTCAGGAGGGTGTTTAAGTGCCCAGTATGGAAGTGGTTAACAAACTTGAGTGTTTTTTTATTTTTATTTTTTGTCTTCATCTCTACGCACGCTTGCTGACCGGCAGGAGAGTCCGATGCAGCCACACAGCCTGCTGCTTTTTGGGAGAGCAATTATATCTGTTTTTATTGCTATATGCAAGTTTTTTTAAACCTATTTCCCAAGGACTTGCTTAGTATGATTTCCTTTGCAAGTTTTACTTGTTAATTTTTGAATAAATGTTTTTTTTTTTATGGGTTACACTATGGGCATATATAAAGGGGGAAACTGAAGCGCTAGCCAATAACCCAAAGTGAGGGGTGGAAAATTAAACTATAGGATGAGAATATATATTAATGCTGCTCAAATCTAAATTGCAATAACAAATGAATAATAAGAATAAAGTAAATGATGAGCGCAAAAATAAATGAATAGTGTACATAGAAAATTGAATAAATATAAATGTGAAAGGTCCATTGTGAAAAATATCTCTTATATAAAGAGAAAAACACACCAAAGTGATACATTCATCACTAACACTGTGAAAAAATTACAGTGGCTGATGAGCGCAATGGATACACAAGTAATCCAATGTGTATACAAAATCTTAAACTAAACAAAATTAAAAATCAGTTGTGACAAAAGTTCATATGTGACAATTCCTATGTCAAAAAGGAGTGATGAAATATCCTAAATGGTGACTAGGTGTCCGTGTATAAGTGATGGGACAATCCTTATATGCAGCTGAGCTCACGGAGCGCTTACCTCACCAACATGTAAAAACAGCATGGTATCTCCTCAGATGGGGTATGTCCCGGGAAACAATTCCTCCTCAACTTTCTCCCTGCTATGTCAACAGCTGCGGTCCTGTAGATTGCAGAAACAGCGTCATTCTCACTGTATATGCGGCTACGGTCTTCACAAAAATGGAGGCTCCGTGTGCAAAAGCACTCGAGATGACCCAAAATAAAACGGAAAAAGCTCCAATAGTGAAGTAATTCTAAAAAGGTTTTATTATAGTCCAAAGAGTAAAAACAAACAATGTTCAGCTTAACAGAGCTTGAACAATAACGTGCAGCGAAAAACCGGCTGTGTGGACGGGCTGATACGTCACTTCCGGTCACGTCTTAGAGGCCTTACGCGTTACGTCACGACACGTGACTTCATCAGAGGCTGATATGCTGTTTATTTTTTATCCTGCTAATGAACCAACCCTGACTGGATCACATTTGGCACTTTGGAGTTTCCCTTCATAAGGAGATGTAACACATGCATTTGACCATACTATATGATGGTTCCACAGGATCCAGTAAGGGGCTTTAAAGTGGTTGTAAACCCTTACATACCACTTTTTTCTACAGGTAAGCCTATAATAAGGCTTACCTGTAGCTATCCTGGATATCTCCTAAGCCTGCACGGTTAAGGAGATATCCCCCTGTATGTGCATGTCTTGAAGACATCGGCAAATGTGCACTCAAGCAATGGCACGTCATGCCATTGCTTCAGTTGGACTGTGCTGTTTCCGGCGGCTCCTGCGCGTGGGAGTGACGTCACGCGGCTCACAGAGCCGGAGTCCGTGGCCCCCGGAAGGAAGAGGGGCGAGAAGATGGATGCAGCCTGCACAGGGGACAGCGCAGGATTCGTTTGCAGGTAAGTGTTACATAATGGGCTAGTATGCGTTGCATACTAGCCCATTATGCTTTCAATTGACAGGCTTTGCAGGGGGCAAAAGAGGAAGTAAAGCCCATAAGGGTTTACTTCCTCTTTAATACTTGGTGTCACCTGGTGGTGGAAGCACTACGAATTGTGATTGTGGGGACACTGGTGGAGCAAGTGAACCATGGACGATTTGTTTCCTTTGGACTTTCTTGTTTTACATATATTTTTCCTTTTTGGCCCATTTGAATGGGCTCTTATTGGACACTATTTATATATTTGGGCCCGGATCCACGAAGCAGTTACGCTGGCGTATCTATTGATACGCCGCGTAACTTCTAGGTTGCTCCGGCGTATCTTTGTTTTGTATCCACAAAACAAGATACGCCTGAAGCTGGGCTAGATCCGACTGACGTACATCTTAGTACGCCGTTGGATCAAAGGTGCATATATACACTGGCCGCTAGGTGGCGCTTCCGTTGATTTCCGCGTTGAGTATGCAAATGAGCTAGATACGCCAATCCACAAACGAACGTCCGCCCGGCGCATTTTTTTACGTCGTTTACGTAAGGCTTTTTTCGGCGTAACGTTACCCCTGCTCTATGAGGCGTACACAATGTTAAGTATGGACGTCGGGCCAGCGTCAAATTTTCCGTTGTGTCCGTCGTTTGCGTAAAACGTTTGCAAATAGGGCATTGCGTAAATTACGTTCACGTCGAAAGCATTGACTATTTGCGGCGTGATTTCGAGCATGCGCACTGGGATACCCCCACGGACGGCGCATACGCCGTTCAAAAAAAATTTAATTTACGTAAGGTCAAGACGTATTGACATAAAACACGCCAACATCTTATCCATTTGAATTGCGCGCCCTTACGCCGACAGTTACACTACGCCGCTGTAACTTACGGCGCAAATTCTTTGTGGATACAGAAAATACGCTGTAAGTTACGGCGGCGTAGTGTATCTGAGCTACGCTATGCCGGACTTAAAGATGCGCCGAGGTACGTGGATCTGAGCCATAGCCTTTTTTTATACTATTTCCCACCATGAGTCATCTCAAAGGTCTTACCAATGTCAAGGTAATCTTCAAGTCTTCAGCTAAACCATAAAGCAATGTGGCTGATAAAATCTTGGCGTTTCTTTACAGATGAGTGTTTTGTGTAACTTGTATTAATCAAATTAACGCGGTGAATGACCTGTAGTGTCTCATATGAATTACATTACTAGAAAACCCTATACAGTTACACGAGATCTTTTCTTTACCCATAAAATAAATCCCTTTTTCTCTGTATAATTAACTTTTTCCTTAAATTAGGATTTATTATTGAACATTTTTATACATCATATCTTGTTTCCAGAAATGTTTATTGTTTCTTAGATTACCCCAGATAATAAAACAATTCACTAACTTAATATATCTTAGTTTTAGCAGAATACAAGTAGAAAATAAATTCAATACATTTTAACAGCATTACTCTTATGGATTATATACACAAATCTGGATGTTCTGTGTTTTTTTACCCTTAGTGACCTGGAACACCTTGATAAAGTGTGTATATGTATATACAGTACTGTATATATAAAAAATCATATAGGATATCCACGCTAAAACATATCATTTACAAATGAGCAGCCGCTTAAGCAATCTGTGACACTAGATGAAAGAATTATGATAAATATATGAAGCAGCGCTAAAAAATGTAACTCAATATTGTAAAAACACAAAAATGTGACATATTAGGTGAAAAAAAGTGTATAAAGAAATCACACCAAATATGTAAATAAGTGTCCACAAGAGCACATTAACGAGGGCTTAAAAGGAAAAATATATGTGAGACAAGAAAGTCCAAAGGAAACAAATCATCCACAACCATAGGGGTGCGCAGGGGGTGTGCCAGGGCACACCCTAATCACCTTGTGCATAGCCGATTCCCCATGCTGCCCTGGCCTCCTGTGTCCCACCCCCCAATGCGCTGTCAGCTTCCCACCTCTCCTCTCCCGCCAGATGCTGCGGGGGATGTGTCAGGATGGAGAGTGGGAGAAGGGGCTGGAAAATGTCATTTACCACCCTCTTCATTTTCTGAATGAATACAGTGAGTGATCAGTACCAATCATTCTGTGTCTATTCATAACTGAAGCATAATAAACTGTGTTTGAGAATGAACAGGAAGCCTCTTAGCACAGAGCACTTCCCATTCATTCACTGTTTAGTACAGCTGAGGCTGCAGAGAAAGGTACTGGGAATCTCTGTCCTCTGTTTCAAAAGCGAGGCATCAGGAGTCTGTTTAGAACCCTGCTATTTCAACAAAGTCCCCCATAAGGGCTCCTAAAAAAAAATATATGTAAAACTATGAAAAAGAATTGTAAAAAATAATAAAAATAAAAAACTACTGACACTGGGCCAGATTCACAGCCAGGCGGTGCAGCGTAACGCAACCGATTTAGGTTACACCGCCGCAAAATTTCTGGCTAAGTGCCCGATCCACAAAGCACTTACCTGGAAATTTGCGGCGGTGTATCCTAAATCCGTCCGGCGCAAGGCGGGCCAATTCAAATGGGGCGGGTACCATTTAAATTAGGCGCGCTCTCGCGCCGGACGTACTGCGCATGCTCCCGACGCAAATTTTCCCGAAATTACGACGCACTGACGTTTTGTGAATCGCAACGGGTAAAAAAGACTTGCGCCGGGAAAAAAAAAATGTAAATTTTTTTTTTAAAAAAAAAAATTCAAAAGCGATGCGGGAAAGACGGGTATACTTTTACATGGTGTACTAATTTTACACTTTGTAAAAGGTGCCCTATCTTTGCGACGGCAAACTAACACTTGCTGCAGCGTAACGACGGGAAAAAGTTTCGTGGATCGCCGTAACTGCTAATTTGCATACCCGACGCTGGTTTACTGCATCCTAAGATCCGACAGTGTAAGTCTATTACACCTGTCGGATCTTCTGGCTATCTATGCGTAACTAATTCTATGAATCAGTCGCATAGATAGAAACAGGGATACGACGGCGTATCAGCAGATACGCCGTCGTATCCCTTTTGTGAATCTGGCCCACTGTCCACTGCCCTACTGATACCAATTGCTCTACTGTCCATGTTTTATTACATTTTAAAATGTTTGAATTTATAATACTGTATGTATGTAAACTTTGGGACGCACACCCTAATGATATAGGCTGCGCACACCTATGTCCACAACTCTGACTGGATCACGTTTGGCGCTTTGCAGATTCCCTTCATAAGGAGATGTAACATGCGCATTTGACCATACTATATGATGGTCCACAGGATTCGGTAAGAGGCTTTAATACTTGGTCTCACCTGGTGGTGGAAGCAGTGGCGGAACTACCGCCATAGTGACCCACGCGGGTGCTATGGGGCCTGCAGCTGAGTGAGGATCAGGGGGGCCCGGTGAGGATAAGAGCATCGCCGGCCAGGGGAATGGAGAGGAGAGGAAGAGGCGAGCTGTCCGTATCAGCAGAGAGCGGAATTGCCCGCTGTAATAGCTTTCATTAGAACTTCCAGTGTTCCCGGGGCTCATGTCACATAGCTCCACCTCTTGGTCCGGCACCTTTGATCGACAGAACGCCGGTCCAGTGTCGGACATGTGACGTCATCAAAGGCGCTGGGCTAAGAGGTGGGGCTATGTGACGATGATCCCCGGGAGGACGGGAAATTCAAATGAAAGCTATTACAGCCGGCAATCCCGCTCTCTGCTGATCTGGCCGGCTTGCCTTTTCCTCTGCACAGGTGAGGCTGTATTGGGCACAGGCAGGCCAGGCTTTATTGGGCACAGGCAATGCTGTATTGGGCACAGGTCACGCTGTATGGGGCACAGGCAGTTCAGACTGTATTGGGCACAGGCAGGCCAGGCTGTATTGGGCACAGGCAACGCTGTATTGGGCACAGGTCATGCCGCATTGGGCACAGGCAATGCTGTATTGGGCACAGGTCACGCTGTATGGGGCACAGGCAGGCCAGGCTGTATTGGGCACAGGCAGGCCAGGCTGTATTGGGCACGGCCAACGCTGTATGGGGCACAGGTCACGCTGCATTGGGCACAGGTCACGCTGCATGGGGCACAGGTCATGCTGTATAGGGAACAGGTCACGCTGTATGGGGAACCGGTCACGCTGTATGGGGCACAGGTCACGCTGCATTGACACTAGGGCGGCTCTGGGGGGCCCCATACAACATTTTGCTATGGGGCCCTGTGATTTCTAGTTACGCCCCTGGGTGGAAGCACTATGAATTGTGATTGTGGGGACACTGGTGGAGCAAGTGAATCGTGGATGATTTGTTTCCTTTGGACGGACTTTGTTTCACATACAGTATATTTTTCCTTTTTAGCCCTTGTGAATGGGCTCTTATGGATACTTATTTACATATTTGGTGTGATTTCTTTATACACATTTTTTCACCTAATAAGTTTGATGTCATTATATTGATTCGTTTTTGTGTTTTCACAATATTGAGTTCAATTTTTTAGCGCTGCTTCATATATTTCGTATAAAAAATAAAATAAAAAATGGGGCAGACTCGATACCCCAAGGAGTCTTTTTTTCTGCTGTCACTGATGTTTCTATGTATCCCTTTATTTGTACTGACAGTACTGTTCTAAAAAATAGAAGGTAAAACAGCACCCAAAATGATGGCAGGAATGCTGTAAAGCTAAAGACATATTTTCTTGTATCCTATGAAAACATACGGTAATATTCTCTTGTATTCTACCATCACTAGAATTAATCTTTTTAAATATACTGTAGATCAAAGATCATACAAACTTAGCACATGTTAACTTTGCACTTATGGTTTAAATGCATCAAAGTCTTTGGAGATCAACAAACGCGCCTTCAGTCAGAGAATAGTTGTTATAATTAGAAAGCAATTCGTTTTGAGGAAATTCATTGGAAGATAAAAGAAGATCGCAAGATTTTTTGAACATCTGGACTTTTTGGTTTGAAAAAATAAACTTAAATTTTCTCTAATTATTTAATAAGGACTTAAGTTTAATCCATGCTGTACATGGATACATTGTTAAAACTGATGCAATTATTTTCACTTGGATCTGAACTAAAAATACCGTAGTTACATAATTGTTGTAGCATAGACATTAAACTATGTATTTATTTTATACTATCATATGGTCAGAATATGTGAACTTTCTGTTGCTTGAAATTTTTTTTTTTTTTTTTGAGGGATCTTTGAAAACTAAATTGGAAACTATTGGTTTTGGATATACTATCTAGGCTTTTAATTTTTGACTTTTTTTATAAAACGTTTATTATCACAAATAAACATTTAGGGGCAGATCCACAAAAGAATTACGCCGGCGTATCTATTGATACACTCCGTAATTTTAAATTTCCCACGTCGTATCTTTTGTTTTGTATCTACAAAACAAGATATGACTGCATTTCGGATCGATCCGACAGGCGTACGTCTTAGTACGCCGTCGGATCTTAGGTGCATTTTTTCCGCCGGCCGCTAGGTGGCGTTTCCATCGAATTCCGCGTCGAGTATGCAAATTAGCTAGTTACGGCGATCCACGAACGTACGTCCGGCCGGCGCATTTTTTTACGTCATTTGTGTTCGGCTTTTTCCGGCGTATAGTTACCCCTGCTATTATGAGGCGTACTCAATGTTAAGTATGGCCGTCGTTCCCGCATCGAATTTTGAATTTTTTACGTTGTTTGCGTAAGTCGTTCGCGAATAGGGATTTGCGTAGAATGACGTCACCGTCGGAAGCATTGGCATGTTCCGGTTTAATTTTGAGCATGCGCACTGGGATACCCCCACGGACGGCGCATGCGCCGTTAAAAAAAAATGTTGTTTACGTCGGGTCACGACGTATTTACATAAAACACGCCCCCATCACAGCCATTTGAATTCCGCGCCCTTCCGCCGCCAAAGATACACTACGCCGCCGTAACTTACGGTGCAAATTCTTTGAGGATTCGAAAAAAAAAAAAAAAAGTTACGGCGGCGTAGTGTATCTTTAATACATTAAATGTACCATGATACTGCTGTCTTGGATCATTATAGTATCCCATATGCAGCGAAGCATAGAAACTGTTTTAAGTTAACCACTTAAGGACCGGAAGGATTTGCCCCCTTAATGACCAGGTTATTTTTTGCAATACGGCACTGCGTTGCCTTAACCTCCCTGGCGGTATGATTCTGTCAGAAAAAACATGCTGAAAGCGGTACCATTATTTGCAAGGAAATTTGGTGTTTTATATTGTAGGTCTGTAATTTTTAGAAATAACTCACTTAAATCTGACCAAACAAGATTCTAATAGGCATCCCGGGTATGACATTTTTTTAAAAACAAAATTATAAATTATAATATAATAAATAATTATAAATAATTATAACAAATAATAATATAATTATAATAAAAATTATTCAATAATGTAATCAAATTAAAATCACTGAAATTTTCTCAGTTGCAGAATTGTTGCTGTCATTATTTTTTTTTTTTTTATGACGAATTTCCCCACAAATCGCTATCGCACAATTCTGCAAGTGATTATAATTTATTATCGCTGTTTTTTAGCTGATCTAAAACTATTTTTGACATAAAGGGACACTTTCGGTTGCTATGGACAATCTACAGTTTGCAGGGAGAAAGAAACGTTTTTAGTATATAAAATGACATGCATGACACTGGGCAGACCACTAGGGACAAGGGGGGTGTGTATTTTTTACATACAGTACTGTAATCTATAAGATTACAGTATACTGTATGTAAAGTGTTTGTTTACTTTTTTGAATTTGGCGCCGTTCTCCGTCCCCGTGCGTCGTAACGTCGCAGGGAACGGAGATCGGCGTCACACGGAGGCACTGTGTGAATCGAGCGAGGTCCCGCTCGCTCACACAGCGCGGTGGCATCGCTGGATCCAGGGACAAGGTAAGTAAACCATGCCTGTGGATCTAGCGAGGCAAGCCCGAGTCTGACTCGGGGTTACCGCTCGCAGCAGGAAAATCTAACCCCGAGTCAGACTCGGGAATACCGCCAGGCAGGTTAATGGTCGTGCAATGCTGTACCCAAACAAAATTGATGTCCTTTTTTTCCCCACAAATAGAGCTTTTTTTTTGGTGGTATTTGATCACCTATGCGGTTTTTATTTTTTGCGAAAATTTTGAAAAAAAAAGCAATATTTTTAACTTTTTGCTATAACAAATATCCCCCCAAAAATATAAAAAAAACAAATTTCTTCCTCAGTTTAGGCCGATATATATTCTTCGACATATTTTTGGTAAAAAATTGCAATAAACGTATATTAATTGGTTTGCGCAAAAGTTATAGCGTCTACAAAATAGGTTATAGATTTATGGCATTTTAATTTTTTTTACTAGTAATGGCGGTGATCTGCAATTTTTGTGGGACTGCGACATTGTGGCAGAAAGATCGGTCACTTTTGACACTTTTTTGGGACCATTGACATTTATACAGCAATCAGAGGTAACAATAGCCACTGATTACTGTATAAATGTCCCTGGCAGAGAATGGGTTAACACTAGGGGGGGGGGCTCAAGGGGTTAAATGTGTTACCTAGGGAGTGTTTCTAACTGTGGGGGGGGGGGGGGGGACCGCCTGGGGGAGGAGACCGATCGCTGTTCCTAAACAGTAGGAACAGGAGATCTGTCTCTCCTCCCCTGACAGAACGGAGATCTGTCTATTTACATTAACAGATATTCATTCCGTCTCTGTCAGGAGCGATCGCAGGTGGCCAGCGGGCATCGCGCACGATGGCGACGCGCATTGGCTCTGGCGTCTCGCCACTGGCACACATAATCCCTACAGCTCATTAAGTGGCTGACGTACAGTTATGCCGATTTGTCCAGGGGAGCCAACCTGGTCCGGCGGCGGCTGGTCCTTAAGGTATTGAACTATCTCTCTTGAACGAAAAACCTAGATGGAGCGAGAACACAATATAGAAAGCAAGACTGTTAAAATTAGCCTGGTAAACACATACAAATGGACCCAGAGCTCCAAAGAAATAAATATGGTATAATCACATGGAAACACTACATATTCCCTATAGACTATGTTTTGCCGTTCTGGACAGAGCACTGAGGGGTTACAACCTCCTCCAAGTATTTTTTTGAGGAGATTTTTCCCCATTTTT
This sequence comes from Rana temporaria, assembly GCF_905171775.1. Classification (NCBI taxonomy): domain Eukaryota; kingdom Metazoa; phylum Chordata; class Amphibia; order Anura; family Ranidae; genus Rana; species Rana temporaria. The sequence continues at coordinate 95,065,827 of NC_053489.1, read as the reverse complement.
ATGTGATCAGGGAGGCAGGAGGTGAGCAAAAGCTATAAAGCTTTTAGACCCCTTTTACACTGGGGCGTTTTTCAGGCGCTTTAGCGTTAAAAAAAAACGCCTGAAAGAAGCCTTAACTGCAATCCCAATGTGAAAGCCCGAGTGCTTTCACACTGAGGCACTGCGCTGGCAGGGTGTCCAAAAAAGTCCTGCAAGCAGCTTCTTTGCAGCGCTTTAGGAGCTCCTAAATCGCCCCTTCCCATTGAAATCAATGGGAAGCGCCTGCAAAGTGCCTTGGCAGTGGCGCTTTGTTGGCGCTTTTAACCCTTTATTCGCCAACTAGCGGAGATTAAAAGCACCCCGCTATCGCTTGAAGAACGCTGGTGCTGCTAGTTTAAGCTAGTTTAGCGGCGCTTTACCAGCGTTTTTCGGGCGCTGGCAGTGTGAAAGGGCTCTTAGTCTTAGGAAAGCCTAAAGAAAATGGGGTGCCTTGACAGGGTCTGTAGCTTACGCACGTATTTGCAAATGTGTGCAGACTAAACCCCTGTTTTTAATGCATACTGTTAGACAGGTCAATTCGGTTAGTTGCAGGCAACTTGGTAAGTTGAGCTGGGAAATGTCTTTGGTTTTGTCTGACGTAGGTAAAAGAGGACCTGTGGTACAGATTTAGGGCTCCTTAGAGGTCGGGGGGGGACTTTGGGTGCTGACAAAAAAAAGGGGATGCCCTGGGGACCACCAGACCCTTTAGAGGTGGGGGGCTTTGGGTGCTGAGAAAAAAAAGAAGGGGGGATGCCATCCAGGGTCCTGGGGACCACCGGGCCCCTTAGAGGTCGGGGAGGGGGGGCTTTGGGTGCTGATGAAAAAATAAAAAAATTAAATAAAAAAGAGGGGGATGCCATCAGGGGCCCTGGGGACCACTGGGCCCCTTAGAGGTCGGGGGGGCTTTGGGTGCTTTACAGGTGTACTGCCTGTACCCCCCTGATGGCGGCTCTAGTTACAGGTGACTAAGATTTGCCAATGCTATGTGCAGGCAATGCATACAGCTGAGACTGCCAGTCCCTTGAGAAATTAAAGTGATTATAAACAAAGCATATCCCTCTATAGTGTGTTCTCAATTAAGAGCACTAAAAGGCATTTCTGTTCGCTGCCCCATTCCTCTGCTATCAGTGCAAGTCACTTCTGATAAGTTTTCCTGACACCAATAGAAAAAAGGTGACAGGGGAAGGAACTCCAGCTGAATGACAGCCACAGCTCTGTTTCTGTGTGTGTGTGAGGGGGGGGGGGGCTTGCTTCCAATCAGCTCTCAGAGCTCTCCTCACTGAGCTCTGCAGAGTGTAATATAAATTATAAATTCTAGACTTTGAATGGCTGTAGAGAAAACAGCAGCTAAACAGGTACAACTTACGTAGGAGGACGTGTTTCATCTCTGTAACTTCACTGGGTATTTAATATTTTCCTCCTAGATAATATAATTACCTTTCCTATGTTTGCAGAGGTCCTATGACATATTAGCTTTCCTGCTCATAAATAATAATCGTAGAATATTGGGATTTTTAGAGCGAGCCTCCTCAATAATAGCACAACATTTTATAGATAAAAAATCTTCAACATTTTATTTTATGCTAATGGAATGCTGAATGAGTACAAGTAGAATGTCAGCCAATTACAAGTTTTAACATTTATACACCAAAATGTATGTTTTGCCTCTGAACGCCAACTCTCATATATTACTTGAACCTTGTTAGGTTAATATACGCTAACATTAGCATCCTTTACACAAACCATATGGTGAGAGTGTTTCGGGTCAACACATTTTGTAGTTAAGGTTCTTCAGGAAACCAGAGGTGTTATGAAAATTAGGTATGTTCTGTATATATTAATTAGCATGTTACAAACTTTCTGTAAGTACAACTCATAACATTACAGCAGTATTAAACCCAAAAGCAAACACTTATTATATTGCAGCTTACCACTTCTTAGATGTGATGGCTGCATTTGTTTTTTAGTCATTCTTTCTTCTATTTTAATCTGGTGATCTGGCCAGTAAGTCTGTTTTTCCAAAGAACCAGATGTATCGGTTTACTGAGCTGGGGAAACGCATTTATTACTAGCAGGGGTACTTAGAATGATCAGCTTTTATTTATGTAAAACCATTATCCCAAAAGGAAAAAAAACTGCTGAAAGTGTGAGCTGGAGTTTGATTCCAATTTGTTAGTGTATTTAAATCCGCTAGTACAGATGAGTTGGTGATGCAGTGATAAAGTGCAAGCAGTCAACTCATACATAAATTAAATCCATTGTATATGGTGTAAAGCACGGTATCACTGGGAAATGTACCTGCACTTTCTATGACTCCGTGGGAACCTTGTAGTCAATACCTTCTGTTGTTAATACATATAAAATACCTATTGTTGCCTGGTCACATTACTGGGTCAACATAGGAATGTGCATTTTTGTTTCTTGACTCACAAAAGGCCTAGTGATGATATTCTAGCTTGACAAAGACAGCAACACTGAGAAATGGAAAAACATATTTCTAAGGCTACTAGAATAAAAACAAAAAAGTTACATTATATAAAATATGATAACTATGTGTTAGATGCCATATTAGGTAACAAATTGACAATTGGTCGTTTTCCTCTATGTTTTATTTTTCGCCTGAAATTGTTTACACATTTATTAACAGATGCTCTAAAAATCATTTTATGAAAATCTCAGCACTGCTTCCAAAATTATTTTAGCCAGTATTTTCTGTCCTGTACAACCTGTTCTCTTACAGTTACTGAAAAAAGTATCTTCTATTTTATTTTGGGCTCAGCCAGGTCAAGGGAGTCACAAAGATACTTGTGTCACCTAAGAAAGATGTATTTACAGAACATAAATAATATATGTATTATTTACAGAAAAAAAAACTAAAAATGTATCAATGTACAATCAAACAGTGAATTGAATAGTCACTAAGGTTCAATATGGAAATAAGTCAATGTGCCAATAGAAATATAAAGCATATAGTCGAATAAAGGTGTAGCTAATTCTTCTCAAGATAATGATATAAGGACCGCCTAACGACGATATACGTCAGCAGAATGGCACCGCTCGGCACAATCACGTACCTGTGCGCGACCGTGACCCGGTCCGAAGCTCCGTGACCTTGGCCAGCGAGGTCTCGCGGACCCGATCGCAGCTACAGTCCCGTGATCGGTCCCCGGAGCTGAAGAACGGGTAAACACGGCTTCCCCGTTCTTCACTGTGGCGCTGTCATCGATTGTGTGTTCCCTAATATAGGGACGCACAATCAATGATGTCAGACCTACAGCCACACCCCCCTACAGTTTTAAACACACTTCAGGGAACACATAACCCCTTCAGCGCCCCCTTGTGGTTAACTCCCAAACTGCAACTGTCATTTTCACAATAAACAATGCATTTTAAATGCATTTTTTGCTGTGAAAATTACAATGGTCCCAAAAATGTGTCAATATTGTCCGAAGTGTCCGCCATAATGTTGCAGTCACGAAAAAAATCGCTGATCGCCGCCATTAGTAGTAAAAAAAAAATAATAATAATAAAAATGCAATAAAACTATCCCCTATTTTGTAAACGCTATACATTTTGCGCAAACCAATCGATAAACGCTTATTGCGAAAAAAAAACATTTTATATATGTTTTTGGGGGGATATTTATTATAGCAAAAAGTAAAAAATATTGCATTTTTTTCAAAATTGTCGCTCTATTTTTGTTTATAGCGCAAAAAATAAAAACCGCAGAGGTAATCACATACCACCAAAAGAAATCTCTATTTGTGGGGAAAAAAAGGACGCCAATTTTGTTTGGGAGCCACGTTGCACGACCGCGCAATTGTCAGTTAAAGTGACACAGTGCCAAATCGCAAAAAGGAGCCTGGTCTTTTACCTGCATTTTGGTCCGGGTCTTAAGTGGTTAAAAAATGCATTCGTCCAAAAATCCAAATTAATTAAGGTCGAATCTGTCATTGAAGTCATAAGGTATATGTCCAATGTTCTAAGAAGATTCGACGGAGCAGATAAACTGTACGACACCGCAATTAGAACAAGGGGAGGGACATTTGTAAGAGACAAGAAAAATGGTGCTGCGCATCTCAACTGTACGATGCCGCAATTGTACATTTTCGGTCGAATGTTCCTTCTACAAGCTATAGAAGAATTCTAATGTAGTATGACACTGGTAATAATTATAATTATAAATTATTATTACTAGTCAACCAACATTTGAATTCTTCTATAGCCTATGGGCCGAGCATTTGACCGGAAATGTACCATTGCGATATCGTACAGTTTAGCTGCTTGTCGAATCTTCTTAGAACTTTCAACAGACACCATAAGCCTTCAATGACAGATTCAACGTTTGTATGTTTTTTGCTGCTTTGTCGAAACTTTGTTGTTCATGTCGAATGGTCTACCCCAACACTGTCTCTATAATGTCAAATCTTTTCTCTCTATGTCGAATCTTTCTTCTCTATGTAGAATAATCTTGGACTAATAGAGTTAAGGTTAGGCACTTTCGACCACAGGTTCGATAGACACAGATTGCTATTGTCAGCGTCATGTCGAATCTTCTATCTATATCAAACTGTTGTAGCAACAAAAACGAAAATAAAGCTTTTTATGTCGGATCTTTCAGATTTTGGATTCTGCACGTTTGTTTTCGTTTGTTAAAACGATAACGAAAATACCTTAAATTCGGACGAAAATGCATTCGGACGAAAACTAATGCACAAGTCTAGGTACTACTGAGCATTCCCTTTTTATTGTACTACCTACCTGGCCATTGCGCCGATCACACTGACAGGTGCATGGCTGAGGGGTTTTGTAGTGTGGTGAATGGAACCTAATATAGAATAATACGGCTAGTTTTTGCTGATTATTAACAGACATGCCAGTGGGCTGATCAACGGCTGCTATTCAGTCCAAAATTAGATTTCAAATCTTCCCACTGCCATTCGTTATCAATAGTAAATCAGACCAGATAGAGAAATAGTCTTTCGGTTCCCAGTCAGGCTGCATCCACCCAGTGAATTAAGTCATTTACACCATATGGGCATTGCCATGAAATCACCTGTACCCATAACCCTTTTTTTACATTTATCTTTTGGCCAGGCTGTCTCTCAACAGAGACATGCCCTGCTCCATGCACCAGTGTTAATTTTGTTGAGTATTTTCGTCAGCGGCAAGCTTTCAGTGACAAAAGTTAAACAAAAATCTATTCCAATGTTCATCAATGAACAAAAACGGAACGAAAATGTGAGAGAGAGACGTTTACCCATCTGAACTTCTGCTTTCCACAAAGCTAAGTCTGACTGTTAAAGCCCCTGCCCGCTGACAAGCTATATTGGCTGAAATACACTGGCTCCTTCTGTCTGCCTGCTGCCTGGGAGTTCTGGAACAATGCCCTGCAAACCATGTGGTGAGCGTTTCCCCTCCCAGCAAGATAGCAGTGCTGAGCACTGTGTACAATAACAGCCCTCCCAAACCAGTTCTCTTTCCTGTGCACTCCTCCACTCCCATTTACTTCCCCATCCCCACTACATGTTATTCGATTTTTACTCCAGGAGTATATAAGGTTTGGAGATTGGAAATTCTAGAGAAATGCTTAAATAATGCATTACAATTTAACTAAACCCATTAGATTTTAGTTGACTAAATTGTAACAGAGATTTTAGTTGACTAAAATACGACTGAAACAATTCAGATGACTAAAATATGTCTAAAACTAAAATAGCATTTTAGTCAAAAGACTATGACTAAAAGTAAATCGAAATTTGATGTCAATATGAACACTGCCGTGCAGCGGGGAGCACTTGTATACCAGCTCAGAGCTCATACTTATTACTGCCAGTTCCCTAATATTCACACCAGAAGTAGTTATTTAAGAATCTGTCACTACCATGGTGACAGGTTCTTAAAGTCTCAGTTACTATGTAACTATGTAATTTATACTACCACCAGAAAAGTGTTATTGTAGGCTCACCCCGAACAGGCTGGCATTGAATCTTTGGATTGTGCAGCCATTTTAAAAGGTAATACATGGGACATTTCCTCAATGCCATGAGATATATAACCATCTCTTGAAAGGCAGAGGGTGCCTGACTGATAATGAACCATGATGACATAAGAGGAATTATTTGTAGATTATAATACTCTGAGGCCTAGTACACACGAGAGGATTTATTCGTGGACACGGTCCACCGGACCGTTTCCGCGGATAAATCCTCTCGAGGATTTCCGCGGATTTGGATCCGATGGAGTGTACTCACCATCGGATCCAAATCCGCGCCGAAATCCCATCGCGATGACGTGTCGCGCCGTCGCCGCGATGATGACACGGCGACGTGCGCGACGCTGTCATATAAGGAATTCCACGCATGCGTCGAATCATTACGACGCATGTGGGGGATCCATTCGGACGGATTGATCCGGTGAGTCTGTACAGACCAGCGGATCAATCCGTTGGGATGGATTCAAGCGGATAGATTTTAAAGCATGTCTTCAAATTTTTATCCTCTTGAAATCCATCCCAGGGGATAAAAATCCACGGAAACAGATCCGCTGGATTGTACACACCAGGGGATCTATCCGCTGGAGCCGGTCCGCGGATCAATTCCAGCGGATGGATCCTCTCGTGTGTACGGGGCCTTAGAAGAACGTGATTATATACAGTAACTTACATTAGTGAAATTACAGAACAAAAATTTGTTATTACACAAACCTATTTTCCAATTGTTTATTTTTTCTTAGTGTATACGAAGGTAGTCCGGGAGAAGATGGCAGTAATACGTACTCACCCTCTCACTGTCTGTTTTTGGTGAGATATCTATCAGTCTCAAGCTAGAACAAAGTCCATCAAGTTCAAGCTATTTTATATCCTACTGGGGCAGTATAGTATTGATCAAGGCTTTAAATGTAATCATGCATTAGATCATTGGCTAATACTGTAAAAGGTAACAGACGACATATTGAATCCTACATAAGCTGTTTTGTATTAGCAGAAATGATTATATGTCATAACAAAGTCCTTTCTGAGACCCATTTGGCAATGGTACAATTCACATCATGTGCACCTCATGATATGAAGTCTGTTTGAAGCATTGAGCTGGCATATCCCATACAGCCTCCCATCTACTCTTTAACTTGACTATTGCTTATAGCCCCGGTGTCTAAACATTTTCCTTCCAAACAATAGAAAGCACGCTTAGTCTGACAAATTCAATTGTGCATTTGCCCTTGGGTTTCTCAACATAGATCATAAGCTTAAAAGTCATACAGAGGTATCATATTATAGTTACTCTTTTACTGTATATAACATGATCTTAAATTGTTCTTTCATCTGTAGCCAAGCTGACAGCAACTATATAGATTGCAGGTCAATGCTTAAAAAGAAACTCCATACAAGTTAAATCAGTCAGTTCATCTCTAAAACTAGCCATGAAGACTACATCAATGTTGAAAAGGACAGTGTCTGTGAAAAGGCCTGCTGATTATCATCTCGCGAATGCTTCCCGACTTCTCTATTCTCCATTGCAGCTGGCATCGTAAATGCCCTGTGCCAACTGGCATCAGAGCCTAGAAGTATTAAAGTCACCCCCTTCATTTAACAACAGAGCTCAGGCCTAGAAATTGGTTACTAGGCCTAAACACTGTTACATGGTAAGACGTCTACCCAGACACACAGGTATTCTGTGCTGGCTATGGCAGAGAAAGGAATGTTGGGGGTGTGATGAAGAGGTGACAATCAGTCTTTTGAAATCAGAAAGTCCACTCAATTTACCTTAGATCATTGCAGGTTGACTCAGTAATGCTAAATGCACTGGCCCCTGATGAAGTCAATTGTGCTGAAACGTGTCTGATGGACCTTAGCATGCTGATGTCATCACACCCACGTGAGTGCATGGCACTGATTTTTGTGCCTTAACACCTTTCTTCTCTTCTTGCTTGTCAGTACCTCTTTGGTTTTACCAAATACATTATAATTTTACTGGATTATTCTATGTGGAGTGTTCTTTTTTTCCTACTTATTATTCATGTTTCATACAGTACATCCAATTGAAGTGGCAATTAGTCCCTGGTACATTGATCATTTATGAGTTTTTTTTACCTTGAAATACAGGGATCAAAGCTTTTTGTTAAGAAGCTTAATATTCCAATGGTGGTGGATCACTGGAGTTGGCACATATGGAGAATAATTTTCAATATTTTTCACACACAAGATTTATATTTGATGTGGACATTATAATCATATTTATATATGATTCTATGGTGTTATTTTGTTTTCACTGTCATTTATTTCACTGGTGTTTATGAGTTTTTTTTTTTGCACATTTACTTAAAGGGATAGCAAAACTTTTCTTTACTTTTAATTATTCATTATCTTGTATTTGGATATTTTGAGTGCAGCTTCCCATTTTGAAGTGTTGGTTGCATAATAGAAGATATTTGTCCACTGAGCGCAGAGTTTATTGTGGTAAATATCTTCAATTATACTGTACTTTGTGATGCAGGGTAAAGCCACAGGTTCACTTTAATGCCCCCCTGCTCAGCAGCACATACTTACCTTTCCTTTTGCTCCCTCATGCCTCGTACACACGACCGGTTTTCACGGCAGGAAAACTGCCATGAGAGCTTTTGGCTGGGAATCCTGGCTGTGTGTATGCTCCCGACAAGAAAACTGTAGGAAGGGTGAGGGCCACTCTAGAGCTCTGTAGAGAAGACCAGGTCGGGACTGGGACGTGTTTGTGAGCTACCCATTACCTGTCAGCTATCGACGGTTAGCTTGTGATCAGTGGCGGCCCGTCCATAGGGGGCGCCTGGGCGCCGCCCCCCTCCCCCAAGTCAGTAAAAAAAAAAAAATTATTTAAACATGTCCCTTTAAAAAAAAAAATCGAAAAAAGGTCCTTATGTGCACTGTGTCCGGGCGTCGGGCATAGTGCAGTATCAGTAGCGCCACGTCTGTGCAATCACGAGATTGCAGACGTGGCGCTACATTGGCAGCAAAAAAATGCCCCTTCATTACTAACAGTGTAATTTTTTAGTTTGTTTGCGCCGATCTGTAAGGCTGCGCTATATACCATGATCTGTGATGCTGGGGCTGTATACTCTGTCCTGTGATGCTGAGATGTATACTCCTGACACCATGGGTGGAAGCAAGTGGAATACAGGGGACGGAGTGGGTGGATTCTATAAGAGGTGTGGCTTATGAGAAGTGGGAGGGACCAAATGTGGAGGGGCGGAGTCTTGCGCCCCCCCCCATCCTAAAACTTCCCCAGCCGCCACTGCTTGTGATCGATGGGTTGCCGACCCCGCTTCAAAGTATAACTAAAGGCAAACATTTTTGTTTTTGTTTTGGATAGAGGGGAGAGAGATTAGAACCACAGTACATTTGTATTGCTGTCTGTGACCCCTGTATGGAGATTCACCCTCTTTATTTGTCCTATTTACCATTTTTTACCATTTTACCATTTACCATTTTCATTGAAAGTGAAAGTAAAGAAAATCCCAAATTTTGAGTTGTCCCCAGAAAAGTAATAGAGAGGAAATCTTCCAATGGGGACACTAGTTCTGGTGACCTGGGGGTCCCCAAGGATTTCCCTTAATTTGCAGGGATTTCCTCTCACTTTCCGTTTGGCTTTGGGACAGGTAGTGAAGGAACATTTCCACAATGGGACACAGATGGTGGAAAAAATATGACAGGGGATATAACCCTCCCTGCTCTATCCAAAATGAAAAAATAAGTTTTGCCTATAGTTTTACTTTAAGTATCCATTTGCTAAAGTTACATAGTGGGGGTTATTTACTGAAGGCAAATCCACTTTGCACTACAAGTGCAAACTACAAGTGCAAAGTACACTTGAAATTGCACTGAAAGTGCACTTGGAAGTGCAGTCACTGTAAATCTGAGGGGGAGAGCTGAAATGAGGGGAAGCTCTGCTGATTTTATCATCCAATCATGTGCAAGCTAAAATGCTGTTATTTAAATGTCCTTGCATGTCCCCCTCGGATCTACAGAGACTGCACTTCAAAGTACACTTTCAGTGCAATTTCAAGTGCACTTGTAGTGCAAAGTGGATTTGCCTTTTGTAAATAACCCCCCACAGTGTCACTGATTAGTGACGATCACCTTCTACTGTACATGGAGCTTGATGAGAACTGACAAATACAATGAGTAGGTTTGTCTTAGTTTGCATGAGATTCAATGATTCCCATGACTGGTCACATACAACGGTTCAAACTTGACTGAACAATCTGTAGGGTCAGGTATTTCTGCTGACTAAACTTGTCTGCTAGATGAACAACCATTCAGACTTTCCTTTGGAATACATTGCTTCAGCAGCAAGGAATGTAAATCTACATAAATAATGAATGGCAATGTGGAACCAGAGAAATATGATTGGCAGAGTAATCTGCTTCGCTTTCTACTTTCCTATCCAGCTTCTCATAGCACGTTTATAACTGTTTATGTCCGGACAAAAAACGTCTGGTAGCAGCAGAGAAAACAAATACTGCCAATTCCTACAATAGTGCCTTTTATATGTGGCAGAATTTCGCTTGAACGTGAGAAATCTGCATGGATGATGAGTCAGCGATTATAGTCATGATAAAAAATGACATGTCATTATACCAGTATACCAGCCCTGCAAGATTTATGCTTTTTGCATAGCTTCTAAGAAGAGCTAAAGTATAGCCACACACAAAAAGATTTAATGCTTTTTTGAGTATTTGCAGATGTAGGGGCAGACGTATCGCATTTACGTTACGCCGCCGCAAGTTTTACGGGCAAGTGCTTGATTCACAAAGCACTTGCCTGTAAAGTTGCAGCGGCGTAGCTTAAATTCCCCAGCGCAAGCCCGCCTAATTCAAATGATCCGGGTAGGGGGCGTGGATCATTTAAATTAGGCGCGTTCCCGCGCCGAACGTACTGCGCATGCGCCGTCCCTAAAATTTCCCGACGTGCATTGCGGTAAATGACGTCGCAAGGACGTCATTGGTTTCGACGTGAACGTAAATGGCGTCCAGCCCCATTCACGGACGACTTACGCAAACAACGTAAAATTTTCAAATTGCGACGCGGGAACTACGGCCATACTTAACATTGGATACGTCACCTAGGGGGCAGCTTTATCTTTACGCCGCGTATCTCTTACGGAAACGGTGTAAATTTACTGCAACGGGCAAGCGTACGTTCGTGAATCGGCATAACGACTCATTTGCATATTCTACGCCGACCGCAATGGAAGCGCCACCTAGCGGCCAGCGTAAATATTGCACCCTAAGATACGACGGCGCAGGCCGTCGTATCTTAGGCATGTTTAAGTGTATCTCAGTTTGAGAATACACTTAAACATACGACGGGCTTAGATTCAGAGTTACGTCGGCGTATCTACTGATACGCCGGCGTAACTCTTTGTGAATCTGGCCTGTGCTGTTCCCCTTATAGTTATTTGTACATTGCATTCTTAATTTTTATTTCTCCATGTTTGTTTTCATGCATTTCTTTCACTGCTGCCATCTGCTGGACAGAATTTGCATGCCACACGTCCCTGTTCTTGTTAGTAAAGTTTTTTGTATTGGAGGCGTGGACTCTTGCTGGGCAGGTCTCTTCACTGGGAGCAGCCATTTCAGTATCTCCTCATGGCTGTGTGACTAGACACTCCACATTTTTGGGCTCGAGAAGGCATCAGTTTTTGACCACGCAGAAGTCACGCAGAAGTCAGCAGTAGTTAGCAGCAGCTCAGCAGCCACAGCAGCTAGCCTCAGGACATATTCTAACAAGTCAGCATTGATACCACTACTACAGAACAGTATTGTATCACCGTTTGTTGTCTTATCTGGATTGAATAAACCCACGCTGATTTCATTTTCATGTCTGAGTCTGGATCCATCTAACCTGAACATCTGCCGGTCCTGTCTGCCCCACTGCTTGGATACGAAGGTAAGAAGTCACACAGCTATTATCAGTTATACCTTCATTCGCCTTCATGTGGGAACAGAACAGACAAAAACTGCCTTAATGTCCACACCCCAGTCACAGATTCCCTCAGAGTTACCACACTAAGGAATCTCCCTTGTAACAGGCCCATCTGCAGCGAATCTGCCCGGCTACAGTGCATATTCCACAAGTCTCAGGGCAAGCACCGCATGTCCACAGTATCTTTACTGTTGCCTGAAAGCCCTCCACAACTCATCAAGCCGTTTTCTATATCCCATATCAACCTTTGCTCGCATAGCAGAACTGTTAATGCACACGGGGTCCCTCTCTAACCTAAACCCCCGCAAATCACTTAAAACACCTGAGGATCCTTGCCAGAGTGCCCCAGCGCAGCCGCACTGCAATTTTTAGCCCCCAATTCAAAAGTTTATTTTCTTAAAGAGACAGCGCACCTTAAATCAAAATGGACAAAAAGGACCTTGCACAGTTCCCCAGTGATGAAACAGAGCTAATGCAGCCTGATACTGATCACCAAGAAGCACAGGAAGCAGAACCCACACTTCCAGCAGACCAAGTCGTGCGACCAAGACGCTCCCTCAAACCGACAATAAAGGTCAGGGAAAACTATCAAACCACAAAAGATGAGCTATGCGATAACCTGGAAGAGCTATGGGAGCGAGTTTCCTCCCTCATGTCAGGACTTAAATCCTCTGGTGATACCTCAAGCTTACAAGTTGGCATCAGGCGGCTGAACACAGCTCATGAAGGATACAAGAGACTGTTCACAAGGTATATAACCTTTCTAAAAAACGTTAATAATGATGAAGCCCTTTCAGAACTGAGCAAGGCAGAATCTATAGACATTCAAAGAGACACCATGGTGCTGCTTGCTAAAGATAAAGCGGAACTCCGCATCTCCCATTTGCAAGAAACTAGATCACACAGATCAAATTCATCCAAACATTCCTCTCGGTCATACAGATCATCGTGCTCAAGAAGCTCAACCCTAAGCGACAGACTACTAGAGGCCCGCATAAATGCAGAGCAATCCAAAGCCAGACGTTCCTTCACTGAAAAAGAAGCTCTGGCAAAAGCAGAAGCACAGGCCAAGAGGGCAGAAGCAGAGGCCAAGAGGGCAGACGCAGAGGCCAAGAGGGCAGAAGCAGACGCAGAAGCAGAGGCCAAGAGGGCAGAAGCAGAGGGCAGACGCAGAAGCAGAGGCTCGAATAAAGATTCTTGAATCAGAGATGGAAGAGGAAGTTGCATTAGCTAAAGTAAGACTACTTGAGCAAGCATTAAGCCAAGGTCTTGATCCAGTCTGCTCGCTACCACAGGAGGTAGAAGATTCAGCTTACCGCACCAGCGACTATGTGCTGAAACAATTATCTGCATCAACCCCAGTATGCAGTACCGTCCAAGCTGACAACGCCGAAACCTCAAAGTCATCTCCACCTACAGTGCCAGTGTCACTTACAGCACCCGAGAAATCTGATGGTGTTCACCCAGATGTGCCTTCTCAAGGACAGTTATTACGAAACTACAAAAAGGGCCATCAGGCGTTTCCTGGCCTACCTCCACAGCTCAAGCAGCAGTCCTCACGATCTAGAGAGACTGGATCACAGCTCAACCCTGCAGCAGCATCATTCTACCTGGATGCATCTCACCCTTTCACGCTGCAAAGCCTACACGCCCCGGCGGCACCACAGGTTGTCGTGGCAACAAGCAGTGAGAAATCAGATATGTCTGAGTTGGCCAGGATTATGGCGATCAGAGAGCTAATTAACACAAGTCTCTCAAAATTTGATGACCGTGCAGAAAGCTACAGAGCTTGGAAGGCAACTTTCAAGGCCACCATTGCCAACCTCAAACTAGACGCAGAGAAGGAGCTCAACCTCCTGATCACATGGCTGGGCCCAAGCTCCACAAATCGCATCAAGAGCCTCAGAACTGTCTATGTGGGACAAGCAGAAGCAGGTCTCGCTGCCGCCTGGCAGAGACTCGAACGTACCTTCGGCAGTGCAGAAGCAATAGAGAAGGCCCTATTTAAGAGACTGCAGAACATCCCAAAGATCAATCTTAAGGACGTCCATAAGCTTCAGGATTTGAGTGACCTGCTCATGGAACTAGAGCTTGCCAAAAGAGACCCTCGTCTGATCGGGCTATGCTACCTGGATACAGCCCATGGAGTGAACCCAATTGTCGTGAAACTACCATACAGTCTGCAAGAAAAGTGGGCGGCATCAGTCTCAAGATACAAAAGGGTGCATGACATCACCTTTCCCCCATTTATTCATTTCTGCAGATTCATTGAAGAACAGTCCCAGATGAGGATTGACCCCAGCCTCGATTTCCTGGAGTTCAACACTACAGCTCCAGCGACACCATCACCAAGGTATGAGAGTGCCATGCATAAACACAGAGACTTTAAGAGCAGCGTGAGTGTTACAAAGACTAACCTACCATCTTCTGCAGCACCCACGGGTAAACAGTACTGTAACGGCTACCCACTGGTAGTGAGGGGTATCGGCCGTTGGAGACGTCCTTTTCCCTGGCAAGCTGCGATATGCAGGTACCGCCGGTATATCCCATCGAACGCCCTTCCAAGAAACGAGACGTGCTACGTTTGCAGGGTCAAGCAGACTCCCTTTATTTGGCATATTTCACCTGCTTATATCTGGTTACAACTGTTACAAGAACAATGACAGTTTCCGCCCTCCCCTTTTCCCAGTAGGGGGCTTCAACACAGACCCCCTGAAACAATGACATCTCCTTGAATTAATCACTTGGCCAGTTTCTAGCCGCTTCGGCACCTCACCCCACTTAACATTTCCTGGCCAGGCACATAGAATTCAATTAACCTTTAAAACAATTATCACTCACACATAATCCCCATCAGCATACACCTCACAGGGGGGCTGTTTACCTGCACACAAAAGAGGGTTCATTAGGTATGCGAAGGGAACATTAGCATTCAACAATGAAAAGAAACTTGTCCAATTAACCCTTTGAGCTCAGAATACACTGTGGTACATCCACTTGTGACAAGCCATGCAGTTCCTTGTAGTCCCCCTGCACGAAGATTATAACTGTCTCGGCAGCATGCATGTGTCCGTTACACTACTCCCCCTTTGTGGAACACTCCGGCAGACCCGGATTGATCTTTTTCGGATCAACTTGGGGATGTCCGGTCTGCTGTTAGGGTAAAAGTTCCGTTTGCCTGGACAGTCCGTCGGCCTTCCCATTGGCTTACCAGGTCGGTAGCTGATGGTGACGGTGAATAATAGAATTCAATTCTGGAACAGTCACTTGCTTTGCTCTCTCAATGGCTCCCAAAACCTGTTGCTGATGCTCTTGGGACAGATACGGCACCACCTGGATGCAAATCCCATTTAATCTCTTGACAATTTCCGCCTGTTTGTGCATTTCAATGTTCAAGCCACGGGACATCTCATAATACATGACATAGTGTCGTTGCATCTCTGATTTCTCACTGGCCAACTTGTCACATTCCCATTTTAGACTGTGATATTGTGCCGGATCTACAGTACATGTCGGGGAAGGGAGTCTTACCCGGTTCTCAGCAGCAAGTGGGTTGATTCCAGCAACGCGGGTGGTCCCGGGACAAGCAGCAGCAGGTGTAGGTAAATAAGCCGAAGTCAGAGGGCCAATGTCGTTGCCCAGCACCACCTCGGCAGGTAGGTTGTCCATGATACCAACTGTGGTCTTTCCTGACCCGGCTCCCCAGTCTAAGTGCACCCGGGTGGTGGGTACGCGAAATACAGCACCCCCTGCGACCCGGACGGCAACTGTGCGAGTGGACACGTTCTCTGGCTTTACCAGATGTTTTTGAATCAGAGTGATAGTAGTCCCGGAATCTCTTAAGCCTTGTGCTACTTGTCCATTCACTCGTACCTCCTGACGGTGATGCTGACGGTTATCCGGAGAGGCCGCTTGTATTGGGTCTGCCTCATACCAAATTCCCAGACATTCCTCAGGGCCCCCTTCGGTCTCCAGGCAGTGGTCCGCAGAGGGACGTGATGGAGTGACCTCTGTGTTGGGTGTTGTGCGTCTCCAATTGTTATTTGTAGCTCTCAAAGGGCAATAACGAGCAATATGTCCCGTGTCGCTGCAGTGATGGCACGTCACCCTAGGCGAATCCCGGGGGTAGTTGCTAGGCCCCTGAGGACGTGGTGGGACTGGAGCCCGAAACTCTGGGCATGGGGTGACGGCTGGAGTACGCGGTTCTACCTTCTGAGCCAGCCGTGTAGTACCCTGGCTTACTTTCCTCGTCTCCGCGTACTCATCTGCTAGCCGAGCCGCCTCGTTTAAGTTAGCGGGCCGGCGATCTCGTACCCAGTCTTGTATGTCTGCGGCCAGGTCTTGAAAGAAATGTTCCATTAGGAACAGCTGCAATACTTCCTCCCCGGTGTTGGCCTTGCACCCTTGGACCCAAAGGGATGCCACCCTTTGTAACTGGTTGGCCCATTCCATGTGGGAGTCCACAGCCATCTTCTTGGACTCCCGAAAGCGCCGGCGGTAGGCTTCTGGCGTTACGGCGTATCGGGTTAGCAGCGCCTTTTTAACTTGCTGGTATTGTAAAATATCCTCTGGAGCGAGAGCCCGAAAGGCTTCATTGGCTTTGCCCGACAATTTCCCCGACAAAATAGTGACCCATTGGTCTGGTGGTACCTGGTGTAGTGAGCACTGCCTCTCAAAGTCCGCCAAATATCCATCGATTTCCTCCTCACTTTCTACAAAAGCTTTAAATGCAGTGAACGGTATTTTCTTTCCTGTAGCAGCAGGTGGGGGGGTAGGAACTGCAGGTGTAATGGGCTGTCTCGCTCTTACCAGTTCCAGTTCTTGTCCCCTCTTCGTTTGTATTTCTTCCCTTGCTTCCCGGAACAGCTGGTTGATAAGTTCCACGGACGTTTCTGGATACAAGGATAATCTCCGCTGTACAATCCCAGTAATTACATCTTCCTCGCTGACCGGTGCAAGGGGCTCCGTTCCTTCCATGGATCCATCCATTTCGTCCAGCTCCAGCAGGTCAGCTATCAGCTCCCTCCGTGGTCTGTTGCTGGCGCTCCTACCACGAATCTCCAATAGATCTTTCAGTGTGGATCTTTTCAGCCTGGCGTACTGCGACTCCATTCAGAACTTGCTCTTTGGATAAAAGGACCATCCCACTACTGCCAACCAATGTAACGGCTACCCACTGGTAGTGAGGGGTATCGGCCGTTGGAGACGTCCTTTTCCCTGGCAAGCTGCGATATGCAGGTACCGCCGGTATATCCCATCGAACGCCCTTCCAAGAAACGAGATGTGCTACGTTTGAAGGGTCAAGCAGACTCCCTTTATTTGGCATATTTCACCTGCTTATATCTGGTTACAACTGTTACAAGAACAATGACAGTTTCCGCCCTCCACTTTTCCCAGTAGGGGGCTTCAACACAGACCCCCTGAAACAATGACATCTCCTTGAATTAATCACTTGGCCAGTTTCTAGCCGCTTCGGCACCTCACCCCACTTAACATTTCCTGGCCAGGCACATAGAATTCAATTAACCTTTAAAACAATTATCACTCACACATAATCCCCATCAGCATACACCTCACAGGGGGGCTGTTTACCTGCACACAAAAGAGGGTTCATTAGGTATGCGAAGGGAACATTAGCATTCAACAATGAAAAGAAACTTGTCCAATTAACCCTTTGAGCTCAGAATACACTGTGGTACATCCACTTGTGACAAGCCATGCAGTTCCTTGTAGTCCCCCTGCACGAAGATTATAACTGTCTCGGCAGCATGCATGTGTCCGTTACAAGTACAATACCTCATCAGGAGACAAGTCCTTCAATCGTGAATGTCCCATTCATAAAAAAACACACTCACTGAACAAATGCAGAGGGTTTAGATCCAAACCCATACAGGAGCGCAAGAAGGTCCTCGGCGAGCTTGGGGTATGTTTCAGATGCTGCGCTTCATTGGAGCACATGGCTAAGGACTGTAAATCCATCGTCAAGTGTGAGGAGTGTCATAGTGAAAGACATGCCTCAGCTATGCACCCAGTTCCACTGCCCAGAGACTCACCAGCTGCCGTCACCACCAGTCCCGCTCCAAGTCATGGCGGGGAGCCCCAGAACCACGCTAACACAGCCGCCGCTGTTTCCTGCTCATGTTTGGAAGTATGTGGCGAGGGCCAGGGTGAGAAATGTTGTGCCCGAATATGCCTAATCAAGGTCTATCCAGAGGGACTACCAGAAAAGGCAGTAAAAATGTATGCCATCATCGATGACCAAAGCAACCGGTCCCTAGCAGGACCTAAATTCTTTGAAGCCTTCGGGATAAAGGGACCATCAGAACCCTACATCTTAAACACCTGCTCAGGCCGCATAGAGACTAGCGGCAGGAGAGCGCAAGGATTCATTGCTTCCCCCATCAGTGGGAATACAGAAATACCCCTTCCAACACTGATTGAATGCGATCAAATACCCAACCATAGGGATGAGATTCCTACCCCAGAAGCTGCGTTTCACCAACCGCACCTAAGGCACCTAGCCAACGTTATCCCACCTATGGACAACAATGCTGAGATTCTACTCCTGCTTGGCAGAGACAATCTAAGGGTGCACAAGGTGCGCCAACAGTGTAATGGTCCTGACTACGCGCCATTTGCCCAGAGGCTGGACCTGGGATGGGTAGTCATAGGAAATGTATGCCTGGATCAACCAGAAATCGACTCCTTCAAAACGTACGTATGCGGAGATGGACGCACAACTTGCATTAAGCCGTGTCCTCATCACTATGAAGTGAAGGAGAAGTCTCCAGACCTCGTACAACCACCTGACATCATTTCTCCCCTCTTTGCTGACGACTTGGGGAGATCAGTCTTTCGCACAACCAAGGATGACGATAAGGTAGCCTTATCGGTAGAAGACAGAGAGTTTTTTAAAGACGAAACCAATCACTGCGTTTCTCCATTACCCTACGGAACCACCAGGGTAAGACTCCCAGACAATCAGGAGCAAGCGCTATCCAGATCTAACTATCTTCACCGTACCATGAACAGCAAGCCTGAGACGAGAGAACACATTGTCGTATCATCCGAACTTAATCCAGCAGATCACGCAACCAGGCCTACGTCTATGGGTTCCTTTACTAAATCTACTTGGCTTACAGGCCCAGAGTTTCTGCTAGGATGAGCAGACAAATGTGAACAGGAAGTTTACAGCATCCAGGATCCGGATAATGATCCAGAAATCTGCGCCGAAGTTAGCGCATTAGTCACTGAAACAAAGCAGACCTCCAGGCTTGACTGTCATCGTTTTGAACATTTCTCCAGTTGGATGAGACTTGTCAGAACCATTGCAAGGTTAGAGCACATCGCCAGATGTTATCACAATACTCAGAAAGATAAAGATTGTCATGGTTGGCACGTCTGCCATAAACCATTCTCTGCTGAGGACATTTCTCATAGCGAGTCTCTCATAATACGTCATGTCCAGCAGCAGGAATTTAACGTAGAATGGAAGTGCTTGAACAACAGACAGCAGATTCCTATAAAAAGTCCCCTTGCAAACTTAAACCCAATTATGGACAGTTTTGGCCTGCTCAGAGTCGGTGGTCGTTTGAATCAAGCCCACCTAGGAGTTGCGGAGCAAAATCCTGTCATTATTCCCAGCAAACATCATATCACCACGTTGCTGATCCGACATTACCACAAAAAGACTGAACACCAGGGCAGACAAATCACTGAGGGCAAGTTAAGGTCTGCGGGTCTTTGGATTATAGGTATGAAGAAACGTGTAGCCCAACTACTGCATGACTGTGTGCACTGTCGTAAAGCCAGAGGAAAACAGCTACACCAACAAATGGCCGACTTGCCCGCGGATAGACTATGCACAGAGCCGCCCTTCACCTACACTGGCCTAGACGTCTTTGGACCATGGATGGTGTCCGCACGTAGAACCCGTGGTGGTCACGCAAACAGTAAATGTTGGGCAGTGCTATTTACTTGCATGAGTGTGCGAGCCGTTCATATAGAGGTGATAGAATCTATGGACACATCCAGCCTCATTAATGCCTTAAGACGGTTCTTCGCCATCAGAGGACCAGTGAAACAGTTGAGGTCAGACCAGGGAAGTAACTTCATTGGCGCCTGTAGAGAACTGAACATCGACACTAAGCCTATCCAAGATCAGTTGGCGGAGAAAGGTTGCACCTGGATTTTTAATCCTCCTCATAGTTCCCACATGAGGGGTTCCTGGGAGAGAATGATCGGGATCTCACGCAACATCTTGAATTCTATGTTAATGGATGTAAACTCTTCAAGACTTACACACGAGACTCTCGCCACTCTTCTCGCTGAAGTTTCAGCTATCATCAATTCAAGACCCCTTGTGCCAGTATCTATGGATCCTGAAACACCAGCCATACTGTCTCCGGCTATTCTACTTACCCAAAAAACGGACAATATGCTCACGCCTAGTGGAGAATTTACCCATGGGAATATCTACCAAAAACACTGGAAACGTGTACAACACCTAGCAGATTACTTCTGGAACAGATGGCGTAAAGAGTATCTAAATATACTTCAAGGAAGGAGGAAATGGCAACATCAAAAACCAAACTTGAAAGAAGGAGACCTCGTATTGATGAAGGAGCAACAAACCGAAAGGATCACCTGGCCTATGGGACTAATTACAAAGGTTCTTCCTAGCAAGGATGGCAAGGTCCGAAAGGTGGAGCTGAAGATCTTCAGGAAGGGTGAGCTTAAAACTTTTGCAGGGCCGATTAACAAACTCATTCTAATATTACCCATCGAGAACGTTCCTGAAGGATGAAAAAAGGACTGAACTCGAACTTCACAGTTTTACCCGCTATGGGTCAGCCAACCCACTATGTCATGTTTATTGCATTTCACATGTTCTTTGTTATAGGTTGTATTATATTTTTATGGACATTCGTCATAGTGAAATCTCCTTACGTAAATTTCAGACGGGGAGTGTGCTGTTCCCCTTATAGTTATTTGTACATTGCATTCTTAATTTTTATTTCTCCATGTTTGTTTTCATGCATTTCTTTCACTGCTGCCATCTGCTGGCCAGAATTTGCATGCCACACGTCCCTGTTCTTGTTAGTAAAGTTTTTTGTATTGGAGGCGTGGACTCTTGCTGGGCAGGTCTCTTCACTGGGAGCAGCCATTTCAGTATCTCATCATGGCTGTGTGACTAGACACTCCACATTTTTGGGCTCGAGAAGGCATCAGTTTTTGACCACGCAGAAGTCACGCAGAAGTCAGCAGTAGTTAGCAGCAGCTCAGCAGCCACAGCAGCTAGCCTCAGGACATATTCTAACAAGTCAGCATTGATACCACTACTACAGAACAGTATTGTATCACCGTTTGTTGTCTTATCTGGATTGAATAAACCCACGCTGATTTCATCTTCATGTCTGAGTCTGGATCCATCTAACCTGAACATCTGCCGGTCCTGTCTGCCCCACTGCTTGGATACGAAGGTAAGAAGTCACACAGCTATTATCAGTTATACCTTCATTCGCCTTCATGTGGGAACAGAACATGGCCCGTAGTATGTTATCTTACGTAGAAGTATAACCACCATGTCTACTAACTACCAACCTTTTTTATATGTGTGGAAAGTACCTTCAAATGATTGCTTTTACTTGGAGCGCATTAGCAGTGTCACACAAGCACTTCTGATGTTGGTATTCAGATACCTGTGGCACCTACATCTCACGTTGCTGTGATTTAGAGGCAGCCACAGTACTAGAGTTATGTAGAAGTATCATTCAACTGATTAGACCAGGGATCTTCAAAACTACGGCCCTCCAGCTGTTGCAGAACTACACGTCCCATGAGGCCCTGTAAAACTCTGACATTCACAGACATGACTAGGCATGATGGGAATTGTTGTTCCTGAACAACTTGAGGGCCGTAGTTTGAAGACCCCTGGATTAGACAAATAGTAATTGCAACTTATAGTACAGGTGTTACTCAATAAATTAGAATATCATCAATAAGTTCATTTATTTTAGTAATTGAATTTAAAAAGTGAATCTCATATATTATATGGATTCATTACACACAGAGTGATACATTTCAAGCATTTCTTTTTTTTTTAACATTATTGAAGAAAATATGGGTATGGTACATTTTATGAAGTACAACATAAAGGTAGTTAAACATACACTTAAAGGAGTTGTAAAGGATTTTTTTTTGCTGAAATTACTGTTTACAGAGTATAGAGACATAATAGTTAACTGATTCCTTTTAAAATTGATTAAAACTAGATAAAAATCAATCACATAATGTACCTCTAGTTTCGTTTTTGCATCTAGTTTCGTTTTTGCATGTTATCCTGCCTCTGTGCATGTACAGAGCCATAGAGCAGTGATGGTTTGGAAAATGAAACTAAAATCTCCCAGTACTGTGGTCATCAGGAAACAGACAACCAGGAAGTGTCCAAAACAGAGAATTACAGCAACATCAGAGCAAAAACGAACAATGAGGACATGAAACCAGGACTGCAGTAAGGTAAAGGAAGCTATTTAGCTAAAAAAAATGTTTCCTTTAGTGACCCTTTAAGCTATTGTACAACAACAGAGAGTCATAATCACAATTCAATGAAGTATAGATGTGCGCAGCCTATTGCATTGGGGGGTGCACCCAGGACCGCCATCAGGGGGGTACAGGCAGTACACCTGTAAGGGGCCCGGAGGTCCCCAGGGGCCCGGATGGCAACCCCCTTTTATTTTTTTAGGGGTCCGGAGGTCCCCAGGGACCCGGAGGCCCACAGGGCCCCATATGGCAACTCCCCTTTTTTTTATTAATTTTTTATAAAAATATATATATATATATTTTTTTAAATATATTTTTATTTTATTTTTTATTAAAGGGCCAATTTTTTTTAGAGGTCCAGAGGTCCCCAGGGGCCCATTAAAGGGCCATTTTTTTAGGGGTACGGGGGGCCCGGAGATCCCCAGGGCCCCAGATGGCAACCCCCCTTTTTTTTTAATAAAAAAATATTTTTTTTTTATATTATTTAATTTCTTTTATATATATATAAAAAAATAAAAAATAAATATATATATATATATATATATATATATATATATATATATATATATATATATATATATATATATATATATATATATATATATATATATATATATATATATTTTTTTTATTTTTTTATTAAAAGGCTTAGAGGTCCCCAGGGCCCCATGTGGAAAAAAAACTTCTTTTTTTTTTATAAATGTTTATTTTTTTATTTTTGTTTATATATACATATTTTTTTTTATTTTTTTATTAAAAGGCCCAGAGGTCCCCAGGGCCCTGGATGGAAACCCCCCCCTTTTTTTTTATAAATGTTTATTTTATTTCTTATTAAAGGGCCCAGAGGTCCCGGATGGCAACCCCCCTTTCTTGTAATTTCTTTTTATAATTTTTTATATATATATATATATATTTATATATTTATTTATTTTTTATTAAAGGGCCCAGAGGTCCCCAGGGCCCCGGATGGCTACCCCCTTTCTTTATATTTTTCTTTATTTCTTCTTTTTTTGTAAAGGGCCCCCCCGCTTCTCAATTCGCAGCAGCCCCCCCCCCCCCCCGCTTCTCAATTTCAGGCGGTAGCACCCCCCCCGGTTCTTTGCTTCAGGGGGCCCATGCCTGAAGCTGTGTAAGGGGCCCCATAATTCCTGATGGCTGCCCTGGGTGCACCCTAAAGCTCAAAGACACCTGTGTGTGTGTGTCTACTTATACAGTATATGACCCCAGCACATTGATCTTTCTTCTGGCTCAGTGAAAGAGAAGAGCATAAACACTGCTCTTATAGCATAGCCGGCAAGAGGAAGATCTTTCCCATCTTTCTGCCTGCACACAGAGCGATAATACTGATGTGCATGGGGTAATTAGGGTGTGCCCAGACACACCTGGCACACCCTGTGCGCATGCCTATGGATATACTGTAGCTCAATCCCATCTTGAAACAAACTTGCTCTGCTATTTCCTATACCCCTGGACATTATACAATAAGCCCCACCGTTGACCATGGTGAGCAGGCATATGTCAATGAGGGGACTCATATAAGACCAGTTGCAAACGTTGACTCCACACTTAAGCTGACCATACAAGAGTAGCGTGTTATATAAATAATTGTATTTTTGGAACATTTGTTACATTTTCTAATGGTTAGTGGGATCAAATCAACATTCCTTTTTGACCGTAAAGATGGAAAAAAAATTCTCGAACAAGCAAAATTCTAACTGAATGTGTTTTTTGTTAGGGAAAAATTGTAATGTGCATGTTCTAGACACAAAAGGAACTTGTTTAATACATCTGGGATTCCATTCAAGTAGTAGGTATCGGCAAAATTTTAAGGGCTTTAGAATAAAATGAGTTAACTCAATGATGGCAAAGATCGAAGGTCCTGATGGACAATTTTTCAGAATTTGAAGTTTGAATGAAATTATACTGATGTCAGGCAAGCTTGTGGGAGTGCAAATGTTTGATCTTTTAAAACAATCTGGAGATTTAATTGCACTAGGTCAGTGCGCTCTTCCTCCATTCTTCTATTGTAACCCAAGGTAGTTGAGTGATAGACCATATATAACTAAGCATACAGAGAGTGTACATTGTTTCTTTTTTCTGTCATTCCTTGGAATTTTCATCACCCTAATGATTTCTTTAGTGGGTTGCAATTTACTCTGGCAGAGACTGCGAGTTGTATAGTGACATAAAATGGTCTTTGTAAGAAAGTTCATTATGGAAGACAGGGCCGTCTTTAATATGGTTTGGGCCCAGGGCAAACATTTTTTTTGGGCCCCCCTCCAGCTTATTTTGGGCCTGGCTGGTTCACATGTATGTTTTGGCGGTCCCCATTTGTGCAGGTACAGCAGCCCATTGATTTGAATGGGCTGCCATGCCTTCGTTTCCTGCAGAAAAAAGGTGCATTCAGCATTTTAAAAATACAGTTGCCTTGAAATCCATTCTGCTTTTGCACCATGCTACTTACCTGCAGTTCTTGCACCATGCTACTTACCTGCAGTTCCTGCACACACAAATGCACTGTGTTTTTAAAAGTGTGACCTAAAAATGCAGCAAGTTTGACAGTGCGGGAACTGCAGATAAGTCACAGTAGACAGCATAATGGACAGACAGTGCTGTATTTCAGTGCTTGATGGGCATAGGCGTGCCGTGTGCGCAGCCTATTACATGAGGCATGCGCTTTTCTTTGCAGGAAACGCAGGCATGGCGGCCCATTCAAATGAATGGGCTGCTGTGCCTGCGCAAATGTGGGCCGCCAAAACACATACATGTGAACCAGCCAGGCCCAAAAAAAGCCCATCAAGCAGTTAAATACAGACAGTAATGCCATGTGCTCTGAGGCCTTACTCAGCCTGGACTGCAGGTCTGGTCTGTGATTTAAAGAGTTCCTCTATTTTACACATGGCATGGCATGGGGTCCCATGGTGCTAAAGCAGAATGGACAGACGGTGCTGTGACCCCCATGCCATGCCATGTGTAAAATAGAGGAACTTTTTAAAACACTGACCAGACCTGCAGTGAATCATCAAATATTATAAAGACTTTGGGCACACTCTACAGAAAACTTCTATTTACAATATAGATTAGCAAACAGTGACATAACTTGAGGAGCAGGACATGAAGAAGTCAGCCTCAGGAAGAGCAAACTGGGGATGTTATACAATCACATTCTAATTCACTTTTATATGCAAGCAGCACCCAGTGGCAGGAAGGGAGAAGTGCGCGTCTAAAGGGAAGCCAGGGGTGCTGTACATTTTAAAACACTGGGAAGGGAAGCAGTACTGTCACTGGCTGCGTGCCGCTGATGATTTTCAGCCTGATTTGTGGGCAGAACAGGGGCTTAACGGGAGGCAGGGCCGCCATCAGGAATTATGGAGCCACTTACACAGCTTCAGGCATGGGCCCCCTGGAGCAGAGAACCGGGATGGGGGGTGCTGCCGCCTGAAATTGAGAAGCAGGGGGGGGCTGCCGCAAATTTAGAAGCGGGGGGCCCTTTACAAAAAAAGAAATAAAGAAAGAAAAATATATATAAAAAAGGGGTGTAGCCATCCGGGGCCCTGGGGACCTCTGGGCCCTTTTAATAAAAATAAAAAAGAAATAAAAAATATATTTTAAAAAGGGGGTTGCCATTGCCATCTGGGGCCCTGGGGACCTCTGGGCCCTTTAATATTTTTTTTTTAATAAAAATAAATTACAAAAAAAAGGGGGTTGCCATCCGGGACCTCTGGGCCCTTTAATAAAAAATATATATAAAGAAACATTTATAAAAAAAAAGGGGGGGTTGCCATCCAGGGCCCTGGGGACCTCTGGGCCCTTAAATAAAAAAAATAAAAAAAATATATAAACAAAAATAAAAAAATAAACATTTATAAAAAAGATAAAGGGTGTTTGCCACATGGGGACCTCTGAGCCCTTTAATTAAAAATAAATAAATACATTTTATATATATATATATATATATATATATATATATATATATATATATAAATATATAAATATATATAAAAAGAAAAAAAAGAAATAAAATATCTAAAAAAAATGTTTTTTTATAAAAAAAGGGGGTTGCCATCCGGGGCCCTCTGGGTCCTATAATAATAATAACAAACATTTATATATATATATATATATATATATATATATATGATTTGTTTTTAATAAAAAAAGGGGGGTTGTCATCCGGGGCCCTGGGGAACTATGGGCCCCTGGGGACCCCCAGACCTCTAAAAAAAAATTGGCCCTTTAATAAAAAATAAAATAAAAATATATTAAAAAATTGTCCCTTTAATAAAAATATATATTTTTTTTTATGTATTTAAAAATAAATAAAAAAAAGGGGGGTTGCCATCTGGGGCCCTGGGGTCCTCCGGGCCCCTGGGGGCCCCCGGACCCCTAAAAAAAAAAAAAATTTTTTTTTTTTTCAAAGGGGGATGCTTTGGGCCCCCAACAGTGACAGGGCCCAGGGCACCTGCCCCATTTGCCCTGCGGTAAAGACGGACCTGATGGAAGAGTTAATAGCCCTGCTTTTAGGAGCCACACGTGTTGGTTTCAATGTAATACAGATAAGGGGTATCTGCTTTTCAGTCAGGAGCTTCCATTTCCAGTGATGAATTGCAGTGTGAGCTGATCTATTCAACAATACATTTTTGCTGGACAAGGGCTTGTGAATCCTGTGAATTTTTAAAACGTTAAAAGATATTTGCATGTAATTGTGACATTGTACATACAGTAAGTGTCTGAACAATATATTTTTGTGTTTTAACCACTTCCTTACTGGGCACTTAAACCCCCTTCCTGCCCAGAGGACTTTTTGCGATTCGGCACTGCGTCGCTTTAACTGACAATTGCGCGGTCGTGCGACGTGGCTCCCAAACAAAATTGACGTCCTTTTTTTCCCACAAATAGAGCTTTCTTTTGGTGGTATTTGATCACCTCTGCGGTTTTTATTTTTTGCTATATAAACAAAAATAGAGCGACAATTTTGAAAAAAAAAAAAAAAATTTTTAATTGTTGCTGTAATAAATGGCTCAATTTTTTTAAAAAAAACATTTTTTATCCTCAGTCTAGGCCGATACATATTCTACATATTTTTAGTAAAAAAAAAAAAAAAAAAATCGCAATAAGCGACTGGTTTGCGCAAAAGTTATAGCGCCTACAAAATAAGGGACAGAATTATTATTTTTTTATTATTATTTTTTTTACTAGTAATGGCGGTGATCTGCGATTTTTATTGCGACTGCGACATTATGGCGGACACATCGGACACTTTGACACATTTTTGGCGCCATTCACATTTATACTGCAATCAGTGCTATAAATATGCACTAATTACTGTATAAATGTGACTGGCAGGGAAAGGGTTAACACTAGGGGGTGAGGAAGGGGTTAAATGTGTGTACCCTAATTAGTGTTCTAACTGTGGGGGAAGGGGGGTGACTGGGGGGGTGACCGATCTGTGTACAAGAGACACAGATCCGTCTCCTCTCTCCCCTGACAGCACCGCTGTCTGCGAGAGCCGGGAATGAGAGATGATCTCATATGTAAACATTTGAGATCATCTCTCATTGGCCGCACAGATCGCCTAGGAAACGGCCGCTCCGATTGGCCGTTCACGGCGATCTGTGACTGGCTGTGTCCAAGGGACACGGCCAGCACAGGAGTTCCCCGCTGCGCGCTCGGGAGCGCGCGCGGGGAACGCGGAAATGAGCTGCCGTCAATTGACGGCGGCTCAGAGATTTAGAACCACCCTGCGGCCGTCAATAGTCGTACGGCCGTAGGGAAGTGGTTAAAAGCAGAAGTAACCCAAACAACGAAAGATCAGCTTTCATCTGGACATACTATGGGGCAGATCCACAAAGAAATTACGCCGGCGTATCTATTGATACGCCGGCGTAATTTCAAAATTCCCGCGTCGTATCTTTGTTTTGAATCCTCAAAACAAGATACGACGGCATCTCGGCTAGATCCGACAGGCGTACGTCTTCGTACGCCGTCGGATCTAAGATGCAATTTTTCGGCGGCCGCTAGGTGGAGTTCCCGTCGAAATCCGCGTCGAGTATGCAAATGAGCTATTTATGGCGATCCATGAACGTACGTCGGCCTGTCGCTTTTTTTTACGTTGTTTGCGTTCGGCTTTTTCCGGTGTATAGTTAAAGCTGCTATACTGAGGCGTACTCAATGTTAAGTATGGCCATCCTTCCCGCGTACAATTTAGAATTTTTTATGTCGTTTGCGTATAGGAATTTGCATAGAATGACGTCACCGTCGTAAGCATTGGCGGGTTCTGGTTTAATTTCGAGCATGCACACTGGGATACCCCCAGGGTCGGCGCATGCGCAGTTCCAAAAAAACGTTGTTTACGTTGGGTCACAACGTATTAACATAAAACACGCCCCCATTAGATCCATTTGAATTCCGCGCCCTTACGCCGCGATAGATACACTACGCCGCCGTAACTTATGGCGCAGATTCGTTGGGGATTCCATTTAAAAAAGATAAGGTACGGCGGCGTAGCGTATCTTAGATACGCTGCGCCCGGCGCAGATGTCTGTGGATCTGCCCCTATGATGTTAAAAATCTGATGTCCAATTGTACATATACTAGTTTTAAAGGGAAGTTATAATGGTTCGGGGGTCATTTTGAAGTGAATTCTGTATGTTTTTGAACTAATATATATTTTTTTACTATGTCTATAACATTTTTTTTTTTTTACAAAAAACATTTAATACAAGGTGCACCCATGACAGTAGAATTACAGAGCACTATAAGATGGGAGTTGTAAATAAATTGTACAGCAAAATTGGCTTATTTTTATACTATCTCTTTCTGCCTAAAACTTTTTAGGGCACAATCGTAATAGAAAGGCAAAGAGGGTCAGGGAAAGGAATAAGTCACTGTTCTGACTCATTTACAGTGCCTTGCAAAAGAATTCACCCACCTTGGCTTTTTATCTATTTTGTTACATTACAGCCTTTAGCTCAATGTTTTTTTTTATCTGAATGATATGTGATGGATCAAAACACAATAGTCTAAGTTGGTGAAGTAAAATTTGAAAAATATATACATAAAACAATTTTTCAGAAATAAAAAAATGATAATTGGCATGTGCGTATGTATTCACTCCCTTTGTTATGAAGCCCATAAAAAGTTATGGTGCAACCATCTACCTTCAGAAGTCACATAATTAGTGAAATGATGTCCACCTGTGTGCAATCTAAGTGCCACATGATCTGTCATTACATATACCGTATATACTTGAGTATACCGGGCAAGGAGGGCATTAATCAAAGAGGCAGCACAGAGACATAAGGTAACCCTGGAGGAGCTGCAGAATTCCACAGCAGAGACTGGAGTGTCTGTACATAGGACAACAATAAGCAGTACGCTCCATAGAATTGGGCTTTATGGCAGAGTGGCAAACTCAAAACAAAATGGCACGTTTTGAGTTTGCAAAATAGCATGTGGGAGACTCCCAAAATGTAGGGAGGAAGGTGCTCTGGTCTGATGAGACTAAAATGTAACTTTTTGGGCATCAAAGAAAACGCTATGTCTGGCACAAACCCAACACATCACATCACCCAAAGAACACCATCCCCACATGGTAGTGGCAGCATCATGCTGTGGGGATGTTTTTCAGCAGTTGGGACTGGGAAACTTGTCAGATTTGAGGTAAAAATGGATTGTGCTAAATACAGGGATATTCTTGAGCAAAACCTGTACCACTCTGTGTGTGATCTGAGGCAAGGATGGAGGTTCACCTTCCAGCAGGACAATGACCCCAAACACACTGCTAAAGCAACACTTGTGTGGTTTAAGGGCAAACATGTAAATGTGTTGGAATGGCCTAGTCAAAGCCCAGACCTCAATCCAATAGAAAATCTTTCGATTTGAAAGCAAGTTCTCTAATTTTTGTCCGAAGGACAACAGACGGATGGGCCGTACACACGGCCGGTTTGGACCGATGAAACTGAACTTCAGTCCGTTTTCATCGTTTTGGACCGGTCGTGTGTACGCGGCCTCAGTCTCTCATAGACTTTTGCTGGTAGTGGGGCTGAACAGAACACCTATGCCTTCAACTCACACCTAATGGCCGGAGTTTCATGCACTGGGAATAAATGTCTATGTACATAAAGCCTTAGATCAGGGGTAGGCAACCACGGCACTCCAGGTGTGGTGAAACTACAAATCCCATCATGTCTCTGCGTCTAGGAGTTATGCATGTGATTGTCAGGGTCTTGCAATGTCTCATGGGACTTGTAGTTTCAAAACCAAGGTTGCCAACCCCTGCCTTAGATAACCTATTATAATGATGGGCCAAGAGGAATGTGTGGGGGCAGGTGGTAGCACCAAGGTGGGGGCTGTTTAAGTCAATGGGATCATTTAAAGCGGATCTCCACTCTAAAGTGGAGTCCCGCTGATCGGCACCCTCCCCCCCTCTGGTGTCACATTTGACACCTTTCAGGGGGGAGGGGGGTGCAGATACCTGTCTACAGACAGGTATCTGCACCCACTTCCGGCCCTACGATACGGGCAAAGGACGGGTTTTTTCTCCGCTTCCCGTCCGTCCCCCGTTGTATGCTGGGAACACTCGGCTCCCAGCACACAGCGGGAGCCAATCAGCGGGCGCAGCGCGACTCGCGCATGCGCCGTAGGGAACCGGGCAGTGAAGCCGGAGCGCTTCACTTCCTGGTTCCCTCACCGTGGATGGAGGGGGGAGCAGCAGGGTGATGAGCGATCGGCTCGTCATCTGCTGCGATCACCGCTGGACTCCAGGACAGGTAAGTGTCCTTATATTAAAAGTCAGCAGCTGCAGTATTTGTAGCTGCTGGCTTTTAATATATTTTTTTAGTGGCACATCCGCTTTAAGTAGAAGTTAAAGGGTTAGTAAAGGAAAAAAAAATTTCCTTTAAAATAACAAACATGTTATACTTACCTCCACTGTGCAGTTTGTTTTGCACAGAGTGGCCCCGATCCAAATCTTATGGGGTCCCTCGGCGGCTGTCTCTGGTCCTCCCCGCAAGTACTGACCACAGTCATGCGAGAGAGCTCGCATGGTGGTGAGTAATTGCGGGCTCGCTCCCGTGAAACAGCAAGCAGCCATAGCCACTCACTGTATCACTTGGCCCTGCCCCTTGGCGCGCCGCGTCACTGGATGTGATTGACAGCAGCGCCAGCCAATGGCTGCGCTGCTCTTAAAACAATCCATCCGCCCTAGCAAATCAGCGGCCAGGCTGAGCGGCGAAGAGGATCTCGGGACCACGTGCGGGACTTTCGAAGGGGTCAGGTAAGTAATGGGGGCACGGGGGGGGGGGGGGGGGCGGCAGCATCAGATGTTTTTTCACCTTAATGCATAGATTGCATTAAGGTGAAAACATTTTTACTTTACAACTCCTTTAACCCTCCTATTGTTTTCAGCCAAGGAAGACCCCATCTTGGCCTCTGTTTGATCTTCAACAGCCATGATGCTGCACATGTGATCACTCAGTTATGACACCAGCCATTGGATGGTTTGACAGTTTGGTTGAGAGAACAACCAATGTGACAGTTACATGCCGCAAGTATAACGTTTTTAAATGGTTAAATCTATGGGTTTACTTCTGCTTTTAAAGGGGTTGTCAACCCTCAAGTTTTTTCACCTTAATGCATCCTATGCATTAAGGCGAAAAAACACTTGGCAGTCATGACCCCCCGTTTTAATTACCTGAGCCCCTTCATCTCTTTGGTGGGGACGTGCTGTCCCTCTCTCCATGGGGTCCCGGCTCTTGATTGGAAAGATTGATAGCAGTGCAGCCATTGGCTCCCGCTGCTGTCAATCAAATCCAATGATGCGGGTGACGGGGGCGGGGCAGAGTCTGGCATTTGTGTCTGTGGACGCAAATGCTGGACTCGGGAGTGTGCCCGCAAGGTAACCCTCTTTGGGAGAGCGCTTATCCTAGGGGGTTATCTGATGCACTCTGTGCAAAACGAGCTGCACAGTGGAGGTAAGTATGATATGTTTGTTATTTTAAAAAAAATTATCCTTTACAATCACTTTAACTACAGTATGCACATTAGTACAATAGTTCTCAAAAGCTTCCAACCTCTTACAATTGTACAAGGTTTGGAGTGTTACATTATTCAATCTGGATTAATCAGAAAATGACAATCCAGACAAGAAATATTGTCAATTATCTAGCTGGGAAAGATTAATGCTGGAATAAATATAAGAGTCATTTAGCAGCTAGCCTGGTGGCCCTGGCCTAGGTCAGTTTGAATGAAATATTGTTACATTTGACTGTAGTATGTCTCAAGCCTCATACACAAGATCAGATATCTGATGGAATCTAATCTGATGGATTTTTTCATCGGATTTCTGATGAAGCTGACTTTCATCAGTTTTGCCTACACACCATCAGTCAAAAATCCGATCGTGTCCAAACGCGGTGACGTACAACACTACGACAAGCTGAAAAAAATGAAGTTCAATGCTTCCAAGCATGCGTCGACTTGATTCTGAGCATGCGTGGATTTTTGACCGATGGAGTTCCATACAGACGATCAGATTTTTCTATCGGTTTTTTATCCATAGGAAAAATTTAAAACAAGTTCGATTTTTTTCACCGATGGAAATCAAACCGATGGGGCCCACACACGATCGGTTTGTCCGATGAAAACAGTCTGTTTTCATCAGACAAACCGATCGTGTGTACAGGGCATAACAGGCTTACCAAAGCAAAGTGCGTCATTACATGGCAGCCAACCAGTGTTTTTGTTTGCTAGAGGTTTTCTCAACTGTGCACATCATGAATACTTTGTAATAACTATACTTTGTGGGCATTGCTGAGCAACGATTCTCAGTAATAAATGTCTCATTTATATGTTGCATGAACAACTGTTTAGTCTGTTTTTTATTCTGGATGCACTACTTGGCAGACAAAGTTCTCTTCCAATCCAGTTTCACCTGTAACAGATCAGAAATATGAGCGTGAAATGTGGAAAGAGCTAACCATCGCAGACAACTTAATCCATTCCTGCAATCAATGTTCCTAGATGCTGCTCATTCAAAGTTCATTCATCCAGCCACTGGTAGCTCAGCATGCACAATCGTATTAGACGTTTATTGGCAGTTTGTTTAACCTGAATGCAATTAATTTAATGTCTTTAAAATTGTAAAAGTATGCTAACAATTCAAGCCAGTAGAACTATATAGTTGTATATAAATTATCATTATTTTCATGATAACATATTTTGAGGAGCTCAGTGATGGGAACCTTCTTTGGAATTCAGTATTACAATCACCATTACCAGTCTGGGCCTATTTTGGCACTTTTTATTCACATGTAACAACAATCAGAATTTTTTGCTAGAAAATTACCTAGAACCCCAAACATTATATATTTTTTACAGCAGAGGCCCTAGAGAATAAGTTGGTGGGTTTTGCAATTTTTTATGTCACATGATATTTGCGCAGTGGTTTTTCAGACGCAATTGTTTGTAAAAAAATAAAATTTCATAATTTTAAATGCAAAAAATATAGTACATGAGCCAGGTGGTACGGGAGAGTCTAAGAGAGATGGGAAAGGCGACGGGAGGAAGGGGGTTTGTCTGTGTCTTTAGGGAGGACTGCAGGTCCCGGCAATCCTCCTTCTTTCTTCCTCTATAAGCAGCTGGAACTCACATGCTGTGGCCTGTCTGTGACTTGTTTCCCATGCAGACTGACTGACAATGGGCAGAGCCCTCTTCCCTTTTATTCACAGCACAGGAAGAAAGAGGCAGGGCTCAGAGAAAGTTTGGGTTAACTCTTTCCCTCCCAGTTGGGCGGAAGCTAACTAGAACATTTTCCAACCTGCTTACAGGTGTGCAGAATGTAGTACACTCCTAGGGTCAAAGAGCTTTGGTCCTACTTCTCCTTTATGTGTATATTAGGATTACAGGAGCTGTTATTGTGGGAGTGCAGCACTTGCGCAGATCCCCCCAGCATCGGGGAAATTTAGATTGCTTAGCAGCTGACATCACACAAAATAAAAAGGTCAATTACACAAGTATACAATTTTTTTTAACTGTTAACGTGTTGTTATTGTGAAAGGGGAAAAGGAGACAAAGGTTGAAATTGTCAGACAACCTGAAGTAAATTGTCAGACAACCTGGAGCCTTAAATTGGTTGTAAACCCATGAAAAAAAAACCTGCAAGACAAAGGCATATTGAGCTAGTATGCATAGCATACTAGCTCATTATGAAATACTCACCTTAGATTGGCCGGACCTGCAATGATGTCACTCACGCGCATGCGTTCAGGAGCCGCTGTTACGGCACCCTGGCTGAAGCAACAGCAGGATCGTGCCATTGCTTCAGTGCGCATGTACAGATGACGTCAGCCCATGCTGATACAGGGAATATCTCCTAATCTGTGCAATATCCTTATTATAGGCTTACCTGTAGCAAAAATAGACTTCAGGTACATAAAGCCATTGACTTTTTTTTTTTATCCAGGCCACTATCTCAACAGTTTCCTTTCCTTTTCCTGTTACTTCCTGCACTGTCTGTCTAGAGCAGTGGTTCTCAACCTGGGGGTTGAAAGACGATTTGCCAGGGGTCACCAAATCCTTGGCTGTTCCTGAAGCCCACACCGATCTCCCAGCCTTTTTGCGTCCGGTCTCTGGAGCCTGTGGCCGCCCACACAGCCTCTTGCCAGCTGCCCATTTAGTTCACGGCATTGCTGGGGGGTAGAAACTAGAGGACAGCTGACTGGTGAGGAATGTGAAGGGGGAGGGGCTGAAGGAGACCCTATCTGCTGATTTTGGCATAGGTGTCACTGCTGCAAAACACCACAAAGCCAGAGACACAGTGAGAAACACTACCTGTGATTAGAGTCCCCACTACAGTTCTCAGATCAGTAGATGACCTTGATCAAGAACACCTAAGTTGGCTGATCAGAACCTCCCCCCAGCACTGCCACTCATCCCAACTCACCGCCAGCACTGCCACTCATCCCATTCCCCCCACCGCCAGAAGAACCACCCAGGAGAACAAAGAGAGTGGTACATCCTAAAATGTACCATAAGGGGTTTTAATACTATACAAGTGGAAGAGACTCGGGAGTGCTAAATGTCCGTGGGTTAGGGGCGCAAATTACTTGTCTTGCCTTGGGTGCTGGCAACCCACGCTACAAAAATGTTACTGTTAGGGTCCCCACAACTTGGAAAATTTTATCAAGGGGTCACGGCACTAGAAGGTTGAGAACCACTAGTCTAGAGCGTGACCTCTGAATTTATCTGTTCTCCTTATCTGTAATATATGGCCATATTTCACATTGTCACTGCCATAACAAGAAGTGAATTATATACAGGGTTCAGTTGGGACCAAAACTAAGTATTTTCTTTTCTGGAAAAAAGCTATTTGAAATAGGTGTTAAAAACAGAGTATAAGGCTGGGTTCACACTACTACACTACTTTCATCCTACTTTTCTCCGCTACATTGGTCCTACATTTATCCTACATTGGTCCTACATCCATCCTACTTTCATGAACAGGATACTACTTTGGTCCGACTTCAATGATATTCAATGGGCCTGAAGTAGGATCAATGTAGGACCAAAAGTAGTACAGGGAGCATTTTCAAAGTCGGACCGACTTGTGTAGGACGCTACAAGGCGCTCTCATAGGGAAACATTGAACACAGAGCAAAGTAGGATGAAAGTAGTGTAGTAGTGTGAACCCAGCCTAAGGCAGGCGCTGTATCTGTTGTCCACAATAACCAGTCGCCTTTTCCATGTTGTTCTGTGTGGCTCGGTGCTTGAGAGGAAGGGGGGATTTCTCTGGTTGCTATGGGCAAAAAGAACTGCTATTCTCCAGATAGGTTTATTAGGTAAATAAATGGCAAACCAAATCAACCAAATGGTTATTATTTGCTACCAACATTTACTAATAATATTATATGGACCTGTGGCCTCTTGCTGTACCGCCAAGGAGAATTGTGTTTGCGCCTAATTTATACCTTGCTATATTTATAATGTATCCTAGGTTTGGTTGATTAGTGTACAGCAGGGTTCTCCTAAGTATGGCTCATTAGCCACAGCCAGCCTGACCTGCAGCAACTTGTCCTGTATTTGCATCATGCATTTCTATGGTATAGGTGGGCTGACCATCATCATCATAAAAAACACTGATGCTGAGTGTTCATTCTTTGATATAGCGGTGGCAGCTGGCCCAACTGCACCATGGAAATGCATGACCATGGTGGAAGCATCCAGGGCAACCCCTGCATTAAGAGGAGGACCTGCTCCACCTCCTGCTCTTTGTCCAGACCTCCTCCACCTCCAGTGTCCTGTGCCAAGAACTCTGACATGAAGGTGGTCTCTGATGTGATTGGGGGACTCCAATGTGTAAGGAGGCTTCTTATATGTAAGGGGGGTTCTGTTGTAATAGGAGACTTATGATTTTAAAGGGGGGGGGTGGCACAGGTGTAAAAAGGAGGCTTTGGTTGTGATAAGAGCTTCTGGTGTGAAGTTATTTTATGGATAATTATTCATTAATTTAAAAACATTTTTGTCAATGAACACGTGTAAAACATACAATGTTGTCCTTGTACAGAAAAAAATAGAAACCCCTGGTGTACAGTTAGTGACCATTGCAGACATGCCTTTGCACGGCAATGTTGCTTCACAAATACGCAGATCAGCCATCAATGTATGACCACTGACAGGTTGAATAAGTGAATAGCATTGTATATCTCATTACAATGGCATCTAAAAGTCGGTGGGATATTGTGTATGGGGATGTCTAGCGCTAGACTGGTCAGGATGCCCATGCTGACCTGTGTCCACAGCCAAAAGTGCCTACATTGGGCACGTGATCATCAGAACTGGACCATGGAGCAATGGAAGAAGGTGGCCAGGTCTTATGAATAACATTTTCCTTTACATCATGTGGATGGCTGGGTGTATGTGTGTCACTTTTATGGGGAAAAGATGGCACTAGAATGCACTAGGGAAAGAGATGGCACCAGAATGCACTAGGGGAAGAAGGCACGCTAGCAAGGGCAGTGTGATGCTTTGGGCAATGTTCTGCTGGAAAACCTTTGGTTCCTGACATTTATGGGATTGTTACTTGACAAGTACACCCCTTCATGGAAACAGTATTCCCTGGTGGCAGTGACCTCTTTCTGCTGGATAATGCGCCCCCGCCACACTGCAAAAATGGTTTGAGGCACACAATGAGTTTGAGGTGTTGACTACGCCTCCACAGTCACCAGATCTATATCTAATCAAGCATCTGTGGAATGTGCTGGAAAAAAAAGTCTGATCCCTTGAGGTCCCACCTTGCAACTTACAGGACTTAAAAGATTTGCTACTGATGGCTTGGTGCCAGGTACCACAGCATACCCTCAGAGGCCTAGTGAAGTCCATGTCTCCACAGGTTTAGGGCTGTTTTGGAAGCAAAAGAAGGACCTAAAAAACATCAGGTGAGTGATCATAAAGTTATGGCTGGTCGGTGTGTTTGCAAATGTATACAACAATCCTCTCTTTTTAATGTAAACTATCAAAGGTGTGCCTGCCTATTGATGCACAGGCCACACTGGGTCAGAGATGTATAGGAATAAATTAGAAAAAGTTCATATTTAATGTAGCGCCACCCCTGTAGGGGCCACTGGAAGATGACCATACCCAGAGAGGTTGCCCTAACCTTGCAATCCTCCCAACACTTCCTACCACCCTGAGTTCTGACATTATTCAAAGAGAGAATGGGAATGCAAAAGGATATTTTACTGGATATTCTGGAGTTAACAAGGGAAAGAAAATGTAAAATGTCGGTATTCCCCAAATTGCAACTTTAGAATTAAAGCGGGGGTTCACCCTAAAAAAAAAATGTTTTTTTTTTTGTCTACCATGCCATCCAGCATACTAGCGTGAGCTACAGTATGCCTTTATTTTTATTTTTTTAGCTGTACTCACAGTTTAATCCATTAGTTAAGTTTCAGACTCCCGCGGGGAGTAGGCGTTCCTATGAAGAGGGGAACATGATTGACGGCCGGCTATGGCGCGTCACGCTTCACGAAAATAGCCGAAATAGGACTTGGCTCTTCACGGCGCCTGCGCAGTCAGCTCCTAGTCTGTGCGCAGGCGCCGTATAGCGACGTGAAGAGCCGAGTCCTACTCCGGCTATTTTCGGGAAGCGTGACGCGCCATAGCCGGCCGTCAATCATGTTCCCCTCCTCATAGGAACGCCTACTCCCCGCGGGGAGTGTGAAACGAAACTAATGGATTAAACTGTGAGTACGGCGCAAAAAATAAAAATAAAGGCATACTGTAGCTGACGCTAGTATGCTGAATGGCATGGTAGAAAGTTGTATTTTAGGGTGAACCTCCGCTTTAAACAGCATTAGAGAGATATACAATGAAACGACAACAACAATGAACCTGACAATAGAGGCCAATAAATCTTATGGGGGATCTTTGACCCCCGGTGCGAGAGGGGCAGAAAATACTTTGTCAGTCAGCACCCTCTATATTCTGATGGCACAGGCGAAAAGCAATAACAAAACACAATATGTAAAAACCTGAGTGGGAGTTTCCATTCATAATAAACAGGCATTGTAAGCTGATTCCTTTGTGTAAAAAAGTCCTTGATGTAAGGATGTCTGAAATCTTCAGCTAGCTATGACAGGGCCCAAAGGTATTTCTATGCAAAGGTGACCTGCAAAGGTGGATAAGATGAGCATGGTGCTTCCCAGCGAAAGGCCTTTTGATGAAGTTGTCAGGGCTGGGCTCTTAGCAGCTCTGTTTTCTGTGCTTAGGCTGCTCAGATGTCAGATAATTGTCAGCACTCATTGAGTGCTCAGTGGCTCACCTGGTTATCATTATCTGCTCGTCAGTCCCGCCTACAGCCAGCCCCTTCTGGCTATTTAAACTGCCTTGTTTATACCTTTCCTGCCTTCGCCTGGTCAACATATCTGGAGTTTCTCTGCTGTGTTCCTGTGAAAAACTTTGCCCGGTTGACATCCCTTCTGGTTCCTGATCCTGTTCCTCTACCTCCGACTACGCTGATTTCTGGTTTCCTGATCACTGGCCCAACTGACTACCCGTTTTGGCTTCCGATCTCGTTTTTATTACGTTTACTGTTCTTTACCATTTTTACCATTACATTAAAGGTGTGATTTTTACAAAAAAAAATCCTCAGTCTGATTCATTGTTCCTGACAGAAGTAAAGGGTGGGGTAAAGGTGTCTGCATGCAGTGTCACTGAATGTAAAATTAAGGGTGGGCTTCTGCCTGTTTACCAAGGTTTGTGGGGAAAGGATGTCCCAGAACAGGCTCTCGAAGGATCTGTAGTCAGATGAAGAATGCTCAACTGGCAACCTAATGACCCAGGGGTTCAGCAGCGTCTGTGTGGGCGTAGATGAGAGTGGCCCTGAATAGCCACTTTGCTGATGAGAGGCCAGTGGCTGAGGATCTGCCTTCAGGGATAAGGCTTACTTTACAGAAAGGCCCTCAATGACATCCAGGCCATGGCGCTCACACCCATCATCCAGGGGGGCTTGCCCTCTCTCTCCTGCAGCTGTAGATCCTGTGTCTCAGGAGAGCGAGCCTCTGCCCGGACAGTTCTATTTATCTGCCCAACCTGATTTTTTTTTTCTCTCCAGCCAGTTGGAACTTGTAGTTTTCAGTAGCTTTAGATCCATTGAAATCCTTGCTTTCCGGGCTACATGTCCCACGATCCCCTGCTTTCAGTAGTGGTCTCTCTCCCTGCAATCAGGAAATGGTGTCATAATCCCCATGCTGGGCACTAGGGGGAACAAAGCTCAATGCAATCTTCTTTGAGTAATGTCCCATGATGGCAAAAGCGATATAGCCAGCACTTAGCTACATTTAAAACATTTTTTACACTGACTAGTTAAGTCATGTTCTAGAGACATTTTGTAATGCCCAATGATATGATCTGCCCGATCATGTGACCACTGTAATTGACTGGCCGGTTTCTGATCAAT
Organism: Rana temporaria; assembly: GCF_905171775.1. Lineage (NCBI taxonomy): Eukaryota > Metazoa > Chordata > Amphibia > Anura > Ranidae > Rana > Rana temporaria. The sequence continues at coordinate 95,025,352 of NC_053489.1, read as the reverse complement.
ACTAGAGACTGGGAGCAATCTTTGACAGCTTAATCTCTGTTCTGGGAGCACACAGTGAGTCCGTTCTCAGCAGAGAAACTTTTGCCACCAATAGACGCATACGTGCGGCTTGTGGGCATTAAAACTCAACCTCTTTACCACCACACATATGTGATACGTAAGGCAAGAGAATAAAGTAGTTCTAAACTTGAACGTTTATTTTTTTACCTTAAAGTGGATGTAAACCCGATGTCCTGTCGAGAAATGCCCCCTATTGAGAAATGGCCGGCCGGAACTGCGCATGCGCAGTAGAGAGCCGCCGAAAGCCGCCCAACATCTGAATTTATGATCAGCTGTAGACGGCACCTGCGCACAATAGCCGACATTGTTCCACACGCTCATGATGCTCATGTAAGTCTGCATGGGGCAGATTTGTTCATGATGGGCGGGTGTGAGGGGACATTTAGAAGATATTTACTGTACCTTTTGGTAAAGCCTTACTATAGGCTTACCTATAGGTAAAAGTCATGCATGGGAGTTTACTCACACTTTAAAAAGCTGCCCTTTGGCTTCAGTTCAGTGTCTTTGTCTAAGATGGGAAGATGTCATCAGTCTGCTGCAGGCAGGAGGAAGCATTTTTCTCCTCAACTCCAGTTATCACAAAAATTAATTTCATTCACAAATGTATGTGTGCTTTTAACCACTTCAGCCCCGGAAGAATTTACCCCCTTTCTGACTGGGCCATTTTTTGCGATACCGCACTGCGTCGCTTTAACTGACAATGTTGTACCCAAACAAAATTTATGTACTTTTTTCCCACAAATAGAGCTTTCTTTTGGTGGTATTTGATCACCTCTGTGGTTTTTATTTTTTGCGCTATAAATAAAAGAAGACCAACAATTTTGAAAAAAACACAATATTTTTTACTTTTTGCTATAATAAATATCCCACACTTAAAAAAAACAACAATTTTTTTCCTCAATTTAGGCCAATATGTATTCTTCTACATATTTTTGGTAAAAAAAACATAAAAAAAATCGCAATAAGCGTATATTAATTGGTTTGCGCAAAAGTTATAGTGTCAACAAAATAGGGGATAGATTTATGGCATTTTTATTATTATTATTTTTTTACTAGTAATGTCGGTGATCAACGATTTTTATCGGGACGGTGATATTGTGGTGGACAAATCGGACACTTTTGCCACATTTTTGGGACCAGTGACACTTATACAGCGATCAGTGCTATAAAAATGGACTGTCTACTATATAAATGTCACTGGCAGGGAAGGGGTTAACACTAGAGGGAGATTAAGGGGTTAACTGTGTTCCCTAGGTGTGTTCTAACTGTGGAGGGGGGATAGGACTGACTAGGGGAGGAGACAGATCAGTGTTCATACTTAGTATGAACACACGATCTGTCTCCTTTCCCCTGAGAGAACCGGGATTTGTGTGTTTACACACACAGATCCCGGTTCTCGCTCTGTCACGAGCAATTGTGGGTGCCCGGCGTACATTGCGCACAGTTTGGGCAAGTGCAGAGGCGTCTTAAAGGGCCAACGTACAACTACGATGGCTCATGCAGGGGAGCCAACCTGCCGCAGTATAACTGCTGCGGCTGGTCCGGAAGCGGTTAAGAAGCACACCCTAGATAGCAAGGATAACTTGCCACAAATTTGTGGCAGTGTTGAGTTGTAAGTCTTGTTAACTTGCTGCACATTTTCACTGGCAAGTTGTGCACTTGCAGAGCACTTGAAGCACAAGTTCTAGTTGACACTTTTCTAATTTGTAACACATTTGCCAAGTCTCTAGCAAGAGCAAAGTTGCAGTTGTGAGGCTACAGCAAGAGCTCTGCAAGTCTACAGCACAAAAAATCAGCCACAGTGACCCCTGTGGTGGGAGGACTATTGCACAACATAACTGAAGCAGACTTGCAGAATGTTTGCAAAGAAAGCTCATTTGGAATCATGAAATCCAAGTCTAGCAATAGCTTAGTAAGTCATTTTCAAACTTGCAGCTCAATTGCTTGCTATCTGGGTGATAGATTTGGATACCCATCTTGCAGGATCCACACTGGCTGTCTGCGTTTTTTTCTTTTCTGCTACTAAACATGTTATTTGAAGACCACAAGAATCAGCTATGTGAAGGAGATGTGTTCTGGGCACATTGCTTACCGCCTCTCTGTGGTCGCACTGCTGGAAACTGACCGCTGAGATTTAAAAATCCTCTGGGATGTAAAATACTTGTGTACTTAGTTGAGAAGGCAAAGCATGACTGATCTAATGAAATCCTCAAACTGTTACCATTATCCAAGTGCTGACATTTATACTGCCGGGTACCGTTCTCTTTAAATTCTAGTGATCTGTGTATATAATTTGCTTTGGAGCCTGATTAGAGAGTATGGTTCTGTATGATGTCAGCACTGTAACCATTCACCTCCCTGGACTTGTCTTCTGTTTTATCACTGCCCACCTGGGGAGAGTTAATGGTCTCCTGGCCCTGGGACATATGTAGTGGTGTCCACAATGGAATGACAGTCTTTAGAAGAAGCCCACAAGGACACAGACTTTTTTTTTACTGTACACCACTTGAAAGGGACAATAAGTCAGACAGGCATCTGGTAAAATAAAATAAAATTTAGCCTTTTGAGTACAGGGTACCTCATTATGTGACTTGGATTAAAGAATTTAGGGGCATACAAAAATAGCAGGGCACAGCTGCATTTGGGGCCGTACATATCTGCAGATTGTATATAAATGTGTATATGCATACATGTGTCATTAGAAAGTTGTACTAAACCGGAGGACTCTAGGCGCATATTTTACGCAGGATCTTTAATTAGCTCTATCAGCAAGAATCTGCATTCTAAGCAGAAAATATGCATTTGCATTTATGCTTTACATATACTTTAACCACTTGTCTACTGGGCACTTTTACCCCATTCCTGCCCAGGCCAATTTTCATATTTCAGTGCTGTCGCATTTTGAATGACAATTGTGCGGTCATGTTACACTGTACCCAAATTTAATTTTTATTATCTTTTTTGAGACAGATATAGATTTCTTTTCATGGTATTTAATCACCAGTGGGTTTTAAATTTTTTTGCTAAACAAACGAAAAACTGTAAATTTTGAAAAAAAAATATATATAAATATTTTTCTTAGTTTCTGTTATAAAATGTTCTAAATAAGTAATTTTTCTCCTTCACTAATGTGCACTGATGAAGCTGCACTGTTGGGCACTGATGGGCTGCATATATGGGCACTGATGGGCTGCACTGATGGGTACTGATAGGTGGCACTGATGAGGCTGCACTGATAGGTGGCACTGATGGGCACTGATAGGCGGAACTGTTGGGCACTGATAGGTGGCAATGATGGGCACTGATAGGCATCACTGATAGGCGGCAATGATAGGCGGCAATGATAGGCGGTAATGATAGACATAACTAATAGGCACCGACAGGCAGCACTGACGGGCACTGACAGGCAGCACTGATGAGCACTGATTGGCAGCACTGATTGTCACTAGATTGGCTCTTTATCATTGTCTGTGATCAGCTGTATCCAGTGGCGGTGCGTCCATAGAGGGCACAGGAGTGCCGCCCCCCTCTCCTGCACTGCTCTATCACCGATAGATAGATTCATGCATTGCATGAATCTATCTATTGTCACCCCTGCTGTCCCCTATTCAGGTGTCTGGCCCCTTGTTGGGCGCTGGGCATCTAAATTACAGTGGTGTTTTTTTTTTTTGGAAGCGCCTGATTAGAGCCGTCGACTCTAATAGGCGTCCTGATTAGAGCCATGGGCGAATAAATCGCTTCCCTAACACTGACCCGCCTCTCAGCCAATCAGGTGTTTGGGTCTGGTTACCCTGTCACCTGATTGGCTGAAGCGACAGGCGCTGTTAGGCGTCCAATCATAGCAGAGATGACGGGAAGAGGACGGGAGAAGACATGGAGGACTCGGAGCGTGGAGGACAGCCCTTAGACAGGTAAGTCCTGGACGGGGGGGGGCACACTGGCAGCATTTGATGGGGCACAGTAGTGGCAATTGATGGGGCACACTGGCAGCAATTGATGGGCACACTGGCGGCAATTGATGGGGAACACTGGTGGCAAATGAAGGGACACACTGCCAGCAATTGATGGGTCATACTGGCAGCAAATGATGGGCACACTGGCAGCAATTAATGGGGCAAACTGGCAGCAACTGATTGGGCACAGTGGTGGCAATTGATAGGCACAGTTGTGGCAATTGATTGGGTTTAGTGGCGGTAATTGATGGGTACACTGGCAGCATTTGATGGGTACAGTAGCTGGGTTTGATGGCACAGTGGCGACAATTTATGGGTACAGTGGCTGCGTTTGATGGGCGCAGTGGCTGTGCTTGATTGGCACAGTGGCAGCGCTTGATGATTTTGTTTTCAGTTTATTTGCACCCCCCAAAAATTTGGAGCATCAGCCGCCACTGGCTGTATCCCAAGGGCACAGCGATCACAGATGCCTACAGATGTGCACCATAGCGGGCGCATGAGAAGCACAATCATGGGAGGACATCATATGATGCCCTCCTGGCAAAGTGTGACCGCACTGTAGCCATCATTCGGCTATAGCACTGTCGTGAAGAAGTTAAAGCCTAACTCTAACTAATTTACTTTATTTCCAGTTTAAATAGTTTCTTCCCCCTACTAATTTATGTGGCTGCTGTCAACATTGTATAAAGGCTATACAGCATCAGCTACCTACAGTATACCGCATTGTGCACAGGTAGTGTTATGCAGACTTCACCAAACAAATTGAGTCGGCCTGAACGATGGTCAGCTATTCGCAAAAAGTTTTGTATTTTTATCAAAGAATAAAAAGATTCCTCTGCTGGCTCAGGTGCAGATTGCGACTTCATCTGCCTTTCTTTCCACCTCAACCAATCAGAGGAAGCCTTGTATTGATTCATGTAATACAAAGCTTTCTGTGAATAGCTGAGCAGCGATTAGACTCAAATTATGTTCTGGGAACGGTATGGCAATTCTTTCTACGGCTGCAGGAACACAGGGCTAGATTCACAGAAAAAGTACACCAGAGTATCTATTGATACTCCGGCGTACTTTCAAATTTGACGCGTCGTATCTTTATTTGTAATTCACAAACAAAGATACGACGGCTTTTGGCTAAGATCCGACAGGCGTACGGCTTTGTACGCCTTCGGATCTTAGGTGTAATTTTCCGGCGGCCGCTGGGTGGAGTTTGCGTCGTTTTCCAGCGTCGAGTATGCAAATTAGCTGTTTACGGCGATCCACGAAGGTACACACGTTCGTCGCATTCTCTTACGTCGTCGCTAGTCGGTTTTTCCCGTCGCAAACATAAGCCTGCTTTTTCATGGCTTACATTTAGAACAGCCATGTTAAAGTATGGCCGTCGTTCCCGCGTCGAATTTCAAATTTCTTTTTTTTTTGCGTAAGACGTCCGGGAATACGAAACGACGTAACGCACGTCGCCGTTCAAAAAATACGTTGGGCGCCGTAATTTTGCGCAAAGCACGGTGGAAAATTTTCACACGGAGCATGCGCAGAACGTTCGGCACGGGAGCGCGCCTAATTTAAATGACACACGCCCCATTTGAATTAGGCGGGCTTGCGCCGGACGGCTTTACGTTACACCGCCGTAAGTTTACACGCAAGTGCTTGGTGAATCAGGCACTTGCGCTAAAAACTTGCGGCGGTGTAACATAAAGACGATACGTTACGCCGCCACAGATCTCTGTGAATCTGGCCCACAGTGCTGAGTGCTTTAAATATACAGTAATCAGCATTTATACTAAGAACAGCCACATGTATTAGTAAAGGGAATAGTTTGCTTGGGCTAGCTTGAGCTAAATGAAATATTTAAGGTGAAGACAAACATGGAGTTTGGCTTAAAGAAGATCACAGTCACATATCTGCAATAAAGGCTTTAACGTCTATAGATTCCCTTATGAACCTGTTGAAAGTTTATTACTACTATTGATTGATATATATTCTACTATTGATATGCAAAGGGAAATCCAGACACATTTTTAATTTGAAATCTGTAAATTAAGGTTGAGAAAAAAGCTGTAAGGAAAATTGATTCTACAAAATCATTAAAGTGCTTAATGTTTAAAACACTTTGTGCCGAGATGATCATGCACGCATTTTCATATTAGCATTTGTTTTCCTCTAGATTGCCATTTCCAGGATAATTTGGGAACCTTTCTACTGCCAAGCCGTTATCTACAGTTAACCACCTATATCTTGGAAGAAGTAATGAATTATTGAACAAATGAGTGATTTTTTTTTTCCTTTTCACCATCTAGCTAAAGAGACATTTTGTGACCTTTTGAAACTTTATGGTTCTAATGAATTTTATGTAGAGCCTTGTGGCTGTCTGCAACTTTACTGAGATAAATAAAAAGTGAAGAATAGGACTGACCTTCATCTTTAAGAGGTAATTGCATACTGCTTTTGAGGGATTGATGGAGCTTTGGTCGTTACTCTGGGCTCAATGAAACGACTGAGATTATAAATATATATAAAAACAGACAATTTTACCCTAAGTAATTGTGCTGTAAAACACGTGTCAGCGTGGATTTATGTTACAGGAGTAATGTTAGTGTAGGGACAAACACTGTATAGAATCCCCTTATGGATTATGCAGGCTGCTGTAAAACATCATGTCTTTTTGTGTCCTTGGGATTGGGTGGGTCTAAAATGTGGTCACTTGGAAGTTTTGGCTGAAGATCTTATTTTGTGGTCAGGCTAAACTAGTAGTTTTGTAGCTCGAGTTGTACTCTTTGAAGTACAGGAACCTTGGTAATTTTGCTTAGAATACACATTAATCAGCCTGTACCAGTCCCATATTTATTTATTCCATTGCACTTACATTCTGCAGAAGTAAGGTTTAATAAATAAAAATATTTTGCTGAATCCATTCAGCTGAGGGTGTTTTTTCTAGTGCCGGGTAGGTACTTTTAACATGTGAGTGGAATTCTTAAAATTTTTACATAAAGCCTGTCATTAAGTTTTTACACTATGGGAGCCTTCCTACTTCTTTTTATTCCCCACACTGCATGCTATGATTTGTGAGATGGGATACCTGATCGAAGCCTGTTGCCATGTACACACGAGCGGTTTTCCTGTCGAAAAAAAAAATGATAGTTTTTCCAACTGAATTCCGCTCAAGCTTGTCTTGCATGCACACGGTCACACCAAATTCCGACAGTCAAAAACATGGGGCCAGATTCAGAAAGAATTACGTTTGCGCAGCGGCGGCGTAACGTATCCCATTTACGTTACACCGCCGCAGGTTTACAGCGTAAGTGCCTGATTCACAAAGCACTTACCTGTAAACTTGCGGCGGTGTAACGTAAATCCGCTCGGCGCAAGCCCGCCTAATTCAAATGGGACGGGCACCATTTAAATTAGGCGCGTTCCCACGCCGAGTGTACTGCGCATGCTCCGTCCGTCAAATTACCCGACGTGCATTGCGCTAAATGACGTCGCAAGGACGTCATTGGTTTGACGTTAACGTAAATGGCGTCCAGCGCCATTCACCGACAACTTACGCAAACGACGTGAAATTTAAAATTTCGACGCGGGAACGACGGCCATACTTAACATTGCTTAGAACACCTAGGAGGCAGCCTTAACTTTACGACGTGTATCGCTACGGAAACAACGTAAATTTAGATCGACGGGAATCGCGGACGTTCGTGAATCGCCGTAACTAGTCATTTGCATATTCTACGCCGACCGCAATGGCCTCGCCACCTAGCGGCCGGCCTAGAATTGCATCCTAAGATCCGACGGTGTAAGTCAATTACACCTGTCGGATCTTAGGACTATCTATGCGTAACTGATTCTATGAATCAGCCGCATAGTTAGGACGGGCGGATCACAGAGATACGACGGCGTATCAGGAGATACGCCGTCGTATCTCTTTTGTGAATCTGGCCCATGGTGCTTACAACACTACGACAAGCAGAGAAAAATTAAGTTCAGTGCTTCTGAGCATGCGTCGACTTGATTCTGAGCATGTGCGTTTTTTTGCACGTTGAAATTGCATACAGACTGTTGCCTTATAAAAATGTTATGTCTAATCGCCATTAGCAACTGGGAATAATTGTACATAGATATAATATACGATAATGATAAGATGTATAGTGTGTAAAGGATGGATTCCAGGAATGGGTTAAACTAGACTCAGATTCTCGTTTGTAAAAAATCTATTCAACACCCTACGTTTGATATGCATGAAGGCAAATGGATAATGTCGCAAGAGACGGCCCGTCCACCTCACCTTTGTGATATACAAACAACCCAGGAAGAGAAAACCTCAGGAGGCTAGATTACACGGAGACACCGTGAATGACTCTTCCTGTACATGAATGGCCATTGAAGGGATGTTAATGGAATCATGAGTTAATTAACTTGTCTTCAAATCTATTTCATTCCTAAATTTAAGGTGGAAGGAAGCTGTGACCATATTAGGAAAGGATAGTAATGTCCAATCAGAGTGGGCCCCAGGGATATAAAGTTAAGGTGGGAGGAAGCTGTGACCATATTAGGAAAGGATAGTAATGTCCAATCAGAATGGGCCCCAGGGATATAAATTAAGACATTTCAGTCTAGTTAGATAGAAAGGAGAAATTACACCAGACACTGGGCCCAGGAAATCACCGTTCTGAAGGTAATATCAAGGAATCTTCTTCTCACGCACTTACAATATCTTTGTCATAATTTGTTTTCTTAATACTTTTAGTGTGATGTACTTACTTTGTATTTGAAACTAACTTTTATTTCCCTTACTTTAAAACTGTATATGTATGCAGTATGTTAGATAGCTAATATCTTTTCTCTAAGTAAATGTGTTATGTTGAAACTTTCACTCTGACAATTGAACTCTCTTATTTTAACCATATATCATATATGTGAGTTATTAAATCTTAAATATACAATTACCAAAGGTAACAGTTGGCGACCACGAAGGGACTACTTTTAACACAATGGCGTCCATACACTCCCTCGGATACCTCGAGAATGACGTGTACAAGGAAAGGCTGCACCTCCCCGAAATGCTCATTCAAGTTCAAGGGCGATGGAAAGCACCGCACACTGCCTGCTGCACTGTCAAAGACAATAGATACGTATGCCGTTGTGATGTGTTTGAAACTGACACTCCAGTCTGTGGTCTAAACAATGACCCGGATCCCACAGCCAACGTAGCAAGGGACCCCCAACTGGAAAGGCCACGCCAACCACCTCAAGAAACCATTCCAAGTGAAATGGAGGCTAACTGCCCAGTGAAGTTGTCAAAATGGAGAACACCAAGCACAAGGGTCACCTACCACATGGATGGACTGTACTGTGTCGTTACCAATCACCAGACATTTCTCTATGGGGGTCAGTCGTGTCCAAATACCCTATCCAAATTTTTGCTTCATTCCACATGAGTACAGTACTATTTGGCAAACTATAGAAACCCCCATACCAGTGTTGACATAAGACTATATCATTGAGAGTACCCCTGAGGTCCCAGATCCTAGCACATACATACCCCATGTTGATGTAAAAATTGATACTTTGTCAGTAAACCTCCACAATCTGCTTGCAAGGAAGGATACCCATGTAATTCAAATTAGGAATGATATGGTGAAAACCGAGGAAAGGTTAAATGAACTTTTACATGACGGGGATTTTTAGCTTAATCACCACTAGGACCTGGATGGAAATGGGAATAAAAGGTCTTCTCATATTACAATGTGGGATATTGATTTTCATGACGGGCATGGTGATATATCTGAACCGACTTCTAAGGCCCCATACTCACGAGCAAACATGTCTGCTGAAACTGGCCCGCAGGCCAGTTTCAGCAGACATGTTTGGTCGTGTGTGGGCGCGAGCGGGCCAAATTCCAGCAAACATTTGCCCGCCGGGCCTTTTCCCAGCGGACAAATATTCCTGGACTTGTTTTAAAACAGTCCGCTGGAATCCTGCCCGCTCGGACATGTACGGTCGTCAGTACAGACCTACCGTACATGTCCAGGCGCCCGCCGTCCCTCGCATGCGTCGAATGACTTCGACGCATGCGTGGAAGCATTTTAAAGGCGGGCCGCCCACGTCGCCGCGTCATTGTCGCGGCGACACCGCGTCATCGACGCGGCGACACCGCGGACACGCCCCGCGTATTGTTTACGCGCGGACTTCTGTACGATGGTGTGTACAACCATCGTACAGAAGCCCTCTGGCAGACATGTATGGTGAAAACGGTCCGACGGACCGCTTTCACCATACATGTTTGGTCGTGAGTACCCGGCCTAAGACAGCAGAGGGAAAAACGGATGTGCCATGGGAACAAAATATTAAAAGCCAGCAGCTACAAATACTGCAGCTGCTGACTTTTAATATTAGGACACTTACCTGTCCTGGAGTCCAGCGCCGATCGCAGCAGAGCACGAGCGATCGCTCGTCACTCTGCTGCTCCCCCCGCCATCCACGCTGAGGGAACCAGGAAGTGAAGCGCTGCGGCTTCACTGCCCGGTTCCCTACGGCGCATGCGCGAGTCGCGCTGCGCCCGCCGATTGGCTCACACGCTGTGTGCTGGGAGCCGAGTGTTCCCAGCACACAACGGGCGACAGACGGGATGTGACGGAATGCCCGTCTTTCGCCCGTAGCGTGTGGCCGGAAGTGGGTGCAAATACCTGTCTTTAGACAGGTGTCTGCACCCCCCTCCCCCCTGAAAGGTGTCAAATGTGACACCGGAGGGGGGGAGGGTTCCGATCAGCGGGACTCCACTTTAGGTTGGAGAACCGCTTTAACATTCTAATGGAAATTAGACATAAACAATTACTCACTTAAGTGTGGCCTCGTCTCCTCTATCTCAACGTGCCACAAGGGGTCATCTGTTGCCTTATTAAAATGTTATGTCTAATCGCCATTAGCAACTGGGAATAATTGTACATAGATATAATATACGATAATGATAAGATGTATAGTGTGTAAAGGATGGATTCCAGGAACGGGTTAAACTAGACTCAGATTCTCGTTTGTAAAAAATCTATTCAACACCCTACGTTTGATATGCATGAAGGCAAATGGATAATGTCGCAAGAGACGGCCCGTCCACCTCACCTTTGTGATATACAAACAACCCAGGAAGAGAAAACAGCAGGAGGCTAGATTACACAGAGACACCGTGAATGACTCTTCCTGTACATGAATGGCCATTGAAGGGATGTTAATGGAATCATGAGTTAATTAACTTGTCTTCAAATCTATTTCATTCCTAAATTTAAGGTGGAAGGAAGCTGTGACCATATTAGGAAAGGATAGTAATGTCCAATCAGAGTGGGCCCCAGGGATATAAAGTTAAGGTGGGAGGAAGCTGTGACCATATTAGGAAAGGATAGTAATGTCCAATCAGAATGGGCCCCAGGGATATAAATGAAGACGCCGTCGTAACTCTGAGTGTGCGGGTTCGTATCTATGCGCCTGATTCTTTGAATCAGTTACGCATAGATTTCCCTAAGATCCGACCGGCATAAGTCTCTAACGCCGTCGTATCTTAGTTGCATATTTATGCTGGACGCTAGGTGGCGCTTCCGTATATTTACACGTATAATATGTAAATTAGGTAGATCCGCCGATTCAGAAAAGTACGTTCGCCCAGCGCATTTTTTTACGTTGTTTATGAAAGGCTTTTTCCGACGTAAAGTTCCCCCTGCTCTATGAGGCGTAGCCAATGTTAAGTATGGACGTTGGGCCAGCGTCGAATTTTGCGTCGTTTACGTCGTTTGTGTAAGTCGTTCGCGAATAGGGCTTTGCGTAAGTTACCTTCATGTCAAAACCAATGAGGCTTTGCGGCGTAATTTGGAGCATGCGCACTGGGATACGTCTACGGACGGCGCATGCGCCGTTCGTAAAAAGCGTCATTTACGTGGGGTCACAAGTAATTAACATAAAACACGCCCACCTCCTCCACATTTGAATTAGGCGGGCTTATGCCGGCCCAGTTACACTACGCCGCCGTAACTTACAGCGCAAGTTCTTTCTGAATACGGGACCTGCCGCTGTAAGTTACGTAGTTAGTAGTTAGTGTATCTGAGATACGCTACGCCCGCCGAAAGATACGCAAATGTATCTGAATCCGGGCCTATGAGTACAAGGGACTGTACTTATGATTCATGTTTACACTGGTTTTTTATATGTGCACATATTTGTATATTAGCACTGAGGACATTTTAGGTTGATGTGCAGATCCGCTCTTCTCTTACTACATCTTTATTTTTTATTGAAACTTTTAATAATTTGAGCAGCAGCAATCCAGTAGATAATTTTAGGCACACGTATCTGTGACACTGTTATTTTGATCAATTGTTTTTCAGGTGTATGGTTACCATATATGCCAAGCAGGTGCTAATTATCATCAATTTCATATGTAGGCTGAAACACATTAGCTGAAACAGAAAAAAACTGTGTAGGAGGCTTAAAACTGGGTGGGGAACATCCAAATAATATATATGTGAGATAACAGTAAGTGGTCTTGCTATGCAAGAACACAACTAGAAAAACTACAATTTCTGGGGAAATTATGAGAAGTGTTCTTGCCTCCATGGGGGGTCATAATGTTTCTGCTGATCATGGGGTAGTCATAATGTTTTGACTGATCATGGGGTGGTCATAATGTTTTGGATGATAATGGGGTGGTCATAAATTATTTGGCTGATCATGGGGTGGTCATAATGTTTTGGCTGGTCATAATGTTTTGGCTGGTCATAATGTTTTGGCTGATCATGGGGTGGTCATAACATTTTGGCTGATCATGGGGTGGTCATAATGTTTTGGCTGATCATGGGGAGGTCATACTGTTTTGGCTGATCATGGGGTGGTCATAATGTTTAGGCTAATCATGAGGTTGTCAGCTTTTGTCAGCTCTATTTCATTGAGTTATACATTGAGCTACATTGAGCTATAATTCCCCTCAGAGCTGTGTGGGAGGAACTATAATTCTCCTCAGAGCTGTGTGAGAGGAGCTACAATTCCCCACAGCGTTGTCAGGATACCAATGTTTAAGCAGGCTTTAAGCACAGTCCAGAGTATTTCGCCTCTCCTGAATACTTGTCATTCTTCAAATGGTCGTCTTTTAAAAACTATAAATCCTACAATGAAGAGCTTTATATTGTGAGAATCACAAGACCCAGACCTACCAATATTAAACGAAGGCAAAGTCACAGTTTAGATATTGCCCTTCAAATTTTAGGTGTCTAGAGTGTAATTTCAATCGATATCAATGGATGGTGTGAGTTGCAAACAAATGGTCATATTGTAAAAATGATCAGGACTATGGCTTAGCCGTGGACACGTGTAGTGGCAGCAGGGATTGCTGAACGTTTTGATATACGATTTGTGTAGGTGGGCTTAAAAATGAGGGAGTGGTGGCAGAAATCATGTCCTGATTGTTCAGTTTTTGTCAGCTCACACTCTAGTTTTGCTATTCATTCCTATGGCACAAATTTCGCCGCAAAAACTATGATATTTCGTGAACAATTTCGGTATATTACTTGTCTATATAGTGTAAAAACTGTGGGAGGAGTTAGGGTGGTAAATTTGGCAATAATAAGAATAATATATATGTGAGAAAACAATAAGTGATCTTGCTACGCAAGAACACTTAACTAGCTTTTAGTTGTGTAAGGTTCATATGGAAGAACTTTGCACAAAGCAAACAAAACAAAATATATTTCTCAGGACACTTAGGGCCAGATTCTCGTCCAGCGGCGTATCTTTGCGGCGGCGTAACGTATCCGATTTACGTTACGCCTCCGCAACTTAGACGGGCAAGTGCTGTATTCTCAAAGCACTTGCTCCGTAAGTTGCGGCGGCGTAGCAGCGTAAATCGGCCGGCGTAAGCCCGCCTAATTCAAATTTTGAACAGGGGGGCGTGTTTTATGTAAATCTTCTGTGACCCGATGTGATTGACGTTTTTCACAAACGGCGCATGCGCCGTCTGTGGAAATCTCCCAGTGTGCATTGCTCCTAATACGCCGCAAGGACGTATTGGTTTTGACGTGAACGTAAATTACGTCCAGTCCCATTCACGGACGAGTTACGCAAACGACGTAAAATTTTCAAATTTCGTCGCGGGAACGACGGCCATACTTAACATTGTTACGCCGCACTTACGCCACCATATAGCAGGGGTAACTATACACAGGGAAAAGCCTAACGTAAACGGCGTAACTTTACTGCGTCGGCCGGGCGTACGTTTGTGAATTTGCGTATCTAGCTGATTTACATATTTTGCAGCGTAAATCAACGTACACGCCCCTAGCAGCCAGCGTAAATATGCAGTTATGATCCGACGGCGTAAGAGACTTACGCCTGTCGGATCTAATAGATATCTATGCGCAACTGATTCTAAGAACGGCTGATTCTAAGGACGGCACAACGCAGAGAAACTACGCCGTATCTGGAGATACGCCGTCGTATCTCCACTGAGAATCTGGCCCTTAGTATTTAGCCAGCAAAAAATAAATAAAAATACACGTTGGTTGTGCGACATTTGAAAATATATGTGAAATTTGCACTCATCATGGACCATCTGTATAGTGTGGTTCTAACTCTAGTCCATGTTTTACTAATAATTGAATTAGACACTGGAATTTGTTGTTTTGCTGGCTAGCTGGTAAGTGTGCTAGGAAATACATTGGGGTTATTTTACTAAAACATGGTAGCCAATCTGCTTTTAACTTCAGCTTGTTCAATTAGGCTTTGACAATAAAACATGGAAGCTAATTGGTTAATATGCTCTGTATACTGATGGTCTGTACACCCATTAGTACAGTATATGTTACTATCCATTTTCAATTGGCACAAAAGGGAATGAAAAACAGACAGAAGGAACACCAATATGAATGGGTGTTAGCCTTTGTTGGGCTTCCTTGTGATTGAACATCTGTACAGTGAATTATTCATGGGAAGAAAACAAGAATGGCTGTTGGCCAAAATTGTTCTAAACTTCCCAAAAGTTGTTTTTCCCAAGAGGGATGTGCAAAGGGGTGTCTGCTGATGAACCTCACAGACATCCCGATAAGATGCCCATTATGAGATCATCACTTTATTTGGATGGGGATTAGAATAATAAAGAGACCACTGTTAAAATGGTCTGATGTCACATTTCACCAAATCACTATTTTGTCCTGTGTGTGGTGGCATAAAGAGGGGAATGTTATATTATCTTGCACAAACAGGTCTCACAGCTGGCTCAATTGCAAGGCTGTTTGGTTGCAGGCAACACAGTGTGTAAATGTACATTTGTTCTTCTGTTATTTATGTAACCGAAGCTGCCAAAATGTAAATGTACGCAGTGATATGATAAATGTATTTTTGTTTTCTGCTGTTTGTGTAATTAAAGTTTTCAGAATTTAAAAATATTTGTAGACATGAGATAATCTTTGGTTGTATTGGACAATGTTTGTTAAGTGAGTAGCAGACTCTCCCATGCTGTTCTTTCATGAGAAAATTTACCAGTATGTTTTGGCCAATGTCTAGTTTCCTCTGATAAAGTGCTGGAGCCAGGAGTGTCTGGCTGTTTCTTCACACTAAAATTCAGAATTTCCAAAGTTCTACAGGGTGTGATTTTGTCCCTCTTCTTTTAGGTCTGAATTGGGGAGAGTTCATGTGCGGCCATTCACCACTTCCTTCATGGACCTATCAACCCACTCTATCACCCTGTCCCACTGTCCTTGAATACCTAATTACATTGTAAAAAAAAAAACACTCAGTGGCACGGAGGGAACAGTCCACATGTCATGTACCAGACAGTGGAGTCTGAGATAATGAGGGTGGCTTCTTGCGCAAGTCCCGTCCAAGCATTCCTGGTGGTAGAGACAGGGACTACGTGAGCAGCGGAATGGCACACTTGCCAGGAAGCTTGAGCAGTGAACTTAAACTTGGAAACACAGGAATCCTCCCAGTGGCAGTATAGACTCAAGTCACAAGCTATGTTCAGAAGCAGCCAGACAGACAGGTGCAGAATCACGATCAAGTTCAAGATCAGGAACGGGCAGGAGTCTACAACATGCTGGCAGTGAGGTCAGGAGGCAGAATCGTGGTCTGAGGTCCAAGCCAGAGTTGAAAACACAGAGGAGCAGCTGATCACACGTAAACATGGAAGTGCAGTTTATCAGCTCTCCTCGCCTCACACTGACATGCCGCGTACACACAATCGAAATTTCCGAAAACAAATGTCCGATTGGGAGCTTGTTGTCGGAAATTCCGACAGTGTGTAGGCTCCATCGGACATTTGCTGTCGAAATTTCCGACAACAAAAATTTGGGAGCTGGTTCTCAAATTTATCGACAACAAGTTTTGTTGAAAAAAGAAATGTTCCTGGACTGCTGCACTCTGATAGGCGATTTATTGAAACAAAATTAACAAAGGAAAAAATCCAAAGCTGTATAACATCCAAAAATTCATGCAACACTGCAATCAATGGTAGAAAGTGGACATAGGGGACAAAAAAGCTAACATGTTTCACATCATGGATAGCTGCTTAGTCATTATTGCTATTGATCTTCATTTTTCTCGGCTTGTCGTACGTCTTGTACGCCACTGGGTTCTTGATGTTCGGAATTTATGACAACATTTATGTGACCGTGTGTATGCAAGACAAGTTTGAGCCAACATCCGTCGGAAAAAAAATCCACGGTTTTGTTGTCGGAATGTCCGATCGTCTGTATGTGGCAACAGAGTGTGAGGTGAGGAGACTGTACAGGTATTCAGGGCACTGATCATCAGTACCTGATAATCAGTGCAGCCCCAGCAGTGCCCATCAGTAACACCAATCAGTGCCCATCAGTAATGCCAGTCAGTGCCGCCTTTCAGTACCCATCAGTGCCTACTCATCAGTGTCGCCCATCAGTGCCACCTATCTGTGCCACCTATCATTGCCCAGTAGTGCCACCTATCAGTGCCCATAGGTGACACCTACCAGTGCCCATCAGTGCCCCTTAGTGCCACCTATAAGTACCCATCAGTGCCGCCTCATGAGCATACATCAGTGAAGGAGAAAAATTACTTAGCTTCTGTCAATAAATTTAGAAAATAAGAAAAACTATTTTTTTTCTAAATTATCTGTCTTTTTTTATTATTTTTTTGCAAAAAAAAACAAAGAACAGCGGTGAATACATACCCCAAAAAGAAAGCTCTATTTGTAGGAAGAAAATTATAAAATTGTAACTTGCATGACCGCGCTATTGTCATTCAAAATGTAACAGAGCCGAAAAGTTGAAAATTGGCCTGGGAAGGAAGGGGGTAAAAGGGCCCTGTATTGAAGCAGTTAAGGTAATAACGTTTCCCCTTATGTACTTTTAAGTTGTACAGTATTCTTATTCCATAAGACAATCATCTATTGGCCAGGCACTAATATTTATAAGTATTAATAGGAATAAGACTCATTTATTCAGGGAAGCCTATCCCACACCCACCTAACAACTGTCCCCGAGCCACCCCCATCAAATAATTCCCAGCTATTACCTTTTGTACCACCACCCCCTCCCTTTAGAATGTAAGCTCTCCGAGCCAGGCCCTCCTGTCCCTTCTGTATTGAACTGTACTGTCCCCCCTCTACATTGTAAAGTGCTGCGCAAACTGTTAGGTGCTATATAGAGTGGGCCAAATCCTCAGAGCGAGTACGCCGGCGTATCTACTGATACGCCAGCGTACTTTCAAATTACCCGCGTTGTATCTTTAGTTTGAATCCTCAAACCAAGATACAACGGCATCTGGGTTAGATCCGACAGGCGTACGGCTTCGTACGCCTTCGGATCTAAGATGCAATACTTCGGCGTCCGCTGGGTGGCGTTCACGTAATTTTCCGCGTCGGTTATGCAAATTAGCTATTTCTGACGATCCACGAACGTACGAGCGGCCGGCGCATTCCTTTACATCGTCTCTAGTCGGCTTTTTCCGGCGTATAGTTAAAGCTGGTATTTTGCGGCGTATAGTTAGACTTGCCATGTTAAGTATGGCCGTCGTTCCCGCGTCGAAATTTGAATTTTTAATTTTTTTTGCGTAAGTCGTCCGTGAATCGGAATGTACGTAAGTCCCGTCTAAGTTTAAAAAATTTAAGCGCAATGCACGCCGGGAAATTTTGGGACGGCGCATGCGCAGTTCTCTCGGCGCTGGGACGCGCTTCATTTAAGTGAAACCCGCCCCCTAATCGCCGATTTGAATTCCGCCGCCAGAGATACACTACGCCGCAACTTACGGCGCAAATTCTTTGAGGATTCAAAGCAGCCAAAAGTAAGTTACAGCGGCGTAGCGTATCTCACATACGCTGCGCCAATCTATTTCTATGTGGATCCGGCCCATTGTGTATAATAATAATAATAATAATAATAAAAAGACAGTCCTTATACAGGTATAGAGCATGTTCACAGTACTGTACTTTGGAACCCTACAGTTTCAACAGGTTTTCTATGTAGAAATAGGTTGTCTCCAAATGATCCAGCAGCTTGCAGTTGATCAAAGCAGCCTAAAGAAGGATCCACAGATGCTTCCTACGGTGCATCAGTTAAAGGGTGTTCAACTTTTTCAAGCAAAAAAACCTTATTTAAATTTATTAAAAATAAATATAGAAATTGCTCGAGCATTAAAAACATCATAATGTATATATTTATAAATTGCTTTAGTAGATATTTTACATAAAGTTGCATTCACCACATGTAGTATTTTAGATAATCAAAAGAATATTTCTTCAAGTTCAATAAACTTCATTAAAAACTTGAAGGATAGGTTTTCAGCAACAAAGGAAAAATGTCCTCTGACAAAATGCCTACTGAAATGAAGGTTATTAATGTGATGATGACAATAGCCTTTTAATAGGAGGAAATAATTTCTCACTGTCGCATAAAATGTGACTTTCAGAGCAGCACAGTTCAAACACACACCTGAGAACCCGATAATGAATTGCCCTTGGAAGGAAGATTAATGTAGTGCAGTCCTTGCCCTTTCTAACTTTGACGTAAATGTTAAGTTTGCACAAGTTAACCACATAAAAGGTTTTCTATGTGTCTCTCGTGGTATTTTCTACAGCCATACATCTCCCCCACATTACATTTCAGCATATTCCAGTGCCAAATTCTTCTTTTCATAATGTTTGCAATACACATACAAATCAAACATTGTCTAAGGCTATCCATCTCTATCCTGTGAAGCTGTACAAAAGATATTCATGAGTAAATATCAGCGATAAGGATTTTTTTTGCTTGCCGAAGACATCAGTTATGGGCGTGTAGAGACAAGTGTCATAAAGGGGCACACCTTTGCAATGCCTCATGCATGCTACATAACTTCCTGTGCCTCTATATCGAGCCCAGTAAATTAGATGTTCATTTGTCCATCCCAAGTGGACATCAACCACTGAACATGATGTGAATTTTCTTCCAAAACGTTCTGCAGCCAACATCATTGTATCCCAAGGAACAAGGCCAGATTTTTTAAATACTTACACAGCCCTTGAGTGTTGACAGTGACACATTCTCTATTACAATACATTATATTTGCTAGGCTTCTCTCTGCCCTCCAGTGCCCTTTGGCTCATCCTTCATTTATGCTGGCTCTGCATTGCCTGTACAGCTTTGTTGCTATCACAGTGGGCTATCACAGTTGGCTCTGGGCACATTAGTTCTGATTCTATCTCCATGAACCTGATTGTTTTCTGGTTGTATCAGTATGATTCCAATTCTGATTATGCAAACCAGTTTTTGGATTTGCCAACTTGGTTCTGATTACATCTTTGCAAGCATGTTTCTGCTAGCATGGTATTGTTAACATCGATCTAAGTATGTGTCTGTAAGTTTAGTATCAACTTGCCCTTCCAAATGATGATTTTCATTCTATTAAAGCTTGCCATTCATTAGCAGAATTTGGTTTGGAATTTTTCAGTTTGATATTCTAACCATTAGTGGGGTCAATTTGACATTTGTTTTTGGCTAAAAATTAAAAGCAGCAGGATGGAAAAACTTTTCTCAAACAAAGGAGTTTCTAACAGTATTTGTGGTTTATGTATGGGAAGATCATTCATTTCAAAATTGAAAAGCAAATAAAGTCATTGAATGTACTACAAATTGTCATACAAATGTTTGTTAGAAAATCTACAAGTGTATAGTTAGCTAAGGATAGCCAAGATATGACCTCACCGAACATCAAAAATTGTTGAAAAACACTGTTTGGCCATGGAAACTTATTGCAGCAGGTGAAAGACACATCATGCTTACTTCCCTTCGACATCAGTGGATGTCCAGCAGTACCATCAGCACAGAACTGGTGTAAACCAGTGGGATCCAGGAACAACCATTTACTGTCCAGAGAAGTCTGGCCAGAAATGGTCTTCATGGAAGAATTACAACCAAATAGCCATACCTCTGACATGAAAACAAGTCTAAACGACTCAAATATGCACGAAAACATAGAAACTGGAAATATTTGGCTGTAGCAGGAGGCAGATTGTTTGTGAAGGGCTGGAAAGCAATACAATAATGAGTGTCTGCTGGGGTTCCACGGGTTATCTGCAAACTTAGCCCTGGGGTCATGTAACAATACCGGAATCCAGACATCGAAGTGTCTCGTCATAACTAAGTAGCTTGCCTGGTTTCCAGGACTTGCTCCGCACATCAGAAGCCACCTAGGTCTCTCTGAGGCCAGGGCCATGAAGGCAAATGCAGCTACCAGTTATGAAGGGAAAGTCCGGACCACTAGGCTTTGGTGCCATAGGAGCAACATACTGCCAGAGGGAAACGACCGAGGCAACCGACAAATGAATCTCAGGCCAAGCAGATAACCCATATAAGACATGTGAGGATTCTGAGCTTTCAGACCCCTTAGCAGGTGGACACTTAGCCTTTGCACAACAATCCAACTAAGCAGCTGGCATAGAGTCAGTAGAACCTGGCTGTGTGGTAGGGTGAAGAAAAATAAGTTGAGTACAGGATGTCCAGAGGCAGGCTGAGCATCAGGGACCAGATCATCAGGCTGGGCATCAGGAACTTGATCATCAGTCTGGGCAGCAGGCCGAGGTGCATCAGGCTGGGCATCAGGCACTGGATCATCAGGCTGGGAAGCGGGCAGAGGCACATCAAGCTGGGCAGCAGGCAGAGGCACGTCAACCTGGGCAGTGGGTAGAGGCTCATCAGGCTGGGAAGCAGACACCGGATCATCAAGCTGGGCAGTGGACACCGGATCATCAGGCTGGGCAGTGGGCACCGGATCATCAGGCTGGGCAGCGGGTACTGGAACATTGGGCTGGGCAGCAGGCAAAGGACCATTCTCCTGATGCTTTCCCAGCCTCTCCATGAATTCTCCCTCCATAGGATCTTGAGCGTCAGGCCCCGTACTCACGACCAAACATGTCTGCTGAAACTGGTCCGCGGACCTGTTTCAGCGGACATGTTCGATCGTGTGTAGGCAGTAACGGACAGGATTCCAGCAAACATTTGTCTGACAGACCGTTTCCAAACGAACAACTGTTTCCTGGTCTTGCTTTAAAACAGTCCGCTGGAATCGTGTCCGCTCGGACATGTTCGGTCGTCTGTACACAAAAGCAGCGTACAAAAATCCTGCGCATGCTCAGTCAAAATGAGGAGACGGGAGCGCTCGTTCAGGTAAAACTCGTGTTTGTTTGGGATATGGCACAATGTCTTAAAACGACGCACTAAACAACAGTTTATTGCCTCGTTTTATTCATTGTTCTCTTGCTAGAATAACCCCGTTTTCTTGCTGATGCAATTTCAACTGAGTTGTCCCATACTGAAATGTGACATTTCTTGCTTGTGATGTAATCATTTAAAAATGTTTTCTAGGCCAGACGTGTGTTTTTGTTGGTGGTCCTCCATATTTTTAAATTTTAATTTTGTAAAGGAATGTTCATCTTCTTATTTTTTTGGGTGTGTTTCTAGTTATGTCACCATTTTGTTCATTTTGTTATTACATGTTATCTTTATTTTTTAGGGCATTTTTTTAATTTTTTTTTTTAATTTTTGAATATTTAACCATGTTGGCACACCAAATGTCCCCCCCCCTCCCCCCAAGGAGTTTGTGTCCTTTGTAAATGACCCATTGTATTTTTTTGGAATGTTTGCTGCCTAATAATCCCCACAGTATAACAAACAATAGACAGGTTTTCAAATGAAAGCAAAAAGCCATTTATTTGGGCAAATGAAATAGATGATGGTGACTGCGCTGTGTGAGGAAGGGTAAAGAGCAGATGCACAAGGAAGTGAGTAGCAAAAACCCACCACTGAGTAATTGCTAGAGCCAGTGAGGGTGGGAGGTCTGTGAGTCAGTAATGGTGAGCATAAATTAAATATTAATCATACACTATAATAAATGATGAACATCACAAACATGAGAAGCATGTAAAACCAAACAGCTTAGTTAATGTGAATAGTGCCAAAAAGTTCAAATATAACACAATCCAGATGAGGTCCCAGAAGTCCCAGAAGAGGGAAGATGTAGGACCGTAATAGGTAAAGAAATCAAATAACAGCTTAGTTGATGTGAATGGTGCCAAATAGTTCAAATATAACACAATCCAAATGGAGTCCCAGAAGTCCCAGAAGAGGGAAGATGTGGGACCGCAATGAGGTAAAAACGTCAAATAACACAAATAAAGTCTTAAAGTGCACTGTGAACGATAATAGAGGCCCAAGGGGGTGCCAAAAAGTTCAAATAAAACACAATCCAAATGGAGTCCCAGAAGTCCCAGAAGAGGGAAAATGTGGGACCGTAATGAGGTAAAAACGTCAAATAACACAAATGAAATCTTAAAGTGCACTGTGAACAATAATAGAGGCCCAAGGGGGTATCCCGTGGTTGAAGAGCAGACTTCGGTGCGCACACCTCTAGTGGTATAAAAGGCTCACCTCCAGGCCATAGCACGGACAGCCTAAAACCAATTTACAATTTACACACTGTATGTTCACGGGCTCAGCAGGGTAGAGGTGACATCAAAATCTCCACATTAAATGGTCATGTTGAAAGTGAAAGACAAGGGCAGATATGGCATAATACTGTGACTGCAGGTATGGAAGATAATATATCACATGCACGTGCACTCACATGGAGGCCTCTTGCAGCGGGCCTATCTCCTACGAACAGCGAGTTCGTGCGATCCGTCTTGATAGGTGTACTTCCTCTATCTTTCGTTACCACCTAGGCATCCACTGGGTATTGGGTGCTCGGAGGAGTATATAAACAAAAGACAAAAGGGAGGCAATGGTGCAGCTCCGCATAAAAAGGTTTAATAAAAGAAAAGTTAAAAACTCACATTTCCAATGGTGAGATGTTTCCAAACAAAACGAGCGCCGTGCTCGTGTTCCTCCTGTTAGGATGTGTGGGGTCTGGTACTTCCTGTCCCTACGCGTGGCGTCATGTAACATGACTTCATCAGGGGATCACATCAACTAAGCTGTTATTTGATTTCTTTACCTATTACGGTCCCACATCTTCCCTCTTCTGGGACTTCTGGGACCTCATCTGGATTGTGTTATATTTGAACTTTTTGGCACTATTCACATTAACTAAGCTGTTTGGTTTTACATGCTTCTCATGTTTGTGATGTTCATCATTTATTATAGTGTATGATTAATATTTAATTTATGCTCACCATTACTGACTCACAGACCTCCCACCCTCACTGGCTCTAGCGATTACTCAGTGGTGGGTTTTTGCTACTCACTTCCTTGTGCATCTGCTCTTTACCCTTCCTCACACAGCGCAGTCACCATCATCTATTTCATTCACACATTTCTGGCCAGGACCGGTTCCAGGTAACTGCAGCAGTGCCCCCCCCCCCCCATAGTATTGAGCACTGATAGCGCGAGAGCCCTTACAATTTATTTTGGCAAATGTCATCACAAAAAATAAACAGAACGGCAGCACTAGAACAGATAGAAAACTATATGCAAACTCGCATTTCCAACATGGTGAAGGATAAACTACCAAACCTCAGGAGGCAAACAAAAAAATCTGAAGCAGCAGCACAGAACCAAAGGAACCCAAACTGTGGTAGTCCAAACAATATGTCCTTTGTGTGGAAGGAAATGGAAGGCAGGGAATCACTGTTTCCTCCTCTTTCCAGCCTTCCCTCCAGGCTGCCTTCCAGCGGATCTTTCCCGGGCTCTTGCAGGTGGGGTCGATGTGGCAGCAGGAGGATGGTGTTCAGCAAGCCGGGCCGGGTCACATAGCCCAGTGTCTGGGGTCAGCAGGCCCTTCTGCATCCACCAAAGGACCTGGTTCATCAGGCCCTTTGCCAGTCTTCTCTGCTCCTCCTCCCCTTCATTTAAATTGTGTGCCAAGGAGGCACTGAAGGCCTCTGTGGGGTTGAGGGGGGCCCTCATGATGGCGCTTGCCTCCTGGATCATGCGGAGGCTTGCCTCCTCCACAGGCCTCAACTGCCTCCTTCGGCCTGATGGCCTCACCTGGGGGGGAGAAGACTGGCTGGTGGTGGTTGTCCTGGGCGGGGGGACCTGCTGCGGGCCACTGGGCCCGGCCTCCTCCTGGCTGCCACTGACCCCGGCCTCCTCCTGGCTGACAGAGACGGGAGGATCTGCCACCTCCTGGCTGATCTCTTCTTCCTGTGTCAAAAAAAGGGACATGTTTTACTATTTTGCCAAATCAAAACACACACATTTTCATGTTTTTCTTTTATTATTTTTGGTTCATTATAACTTGAATAGACTCTCCTTCTGACCCCTGCAGTTGTCATCCCTGACACCTATTTGTCTGGCGACCTTTTTTTTTGGTTTTCCCAGCTTGGCTTTTCTTTTACAATATCAACTCATTAATCCACCAATAATTATTTACGCCAGAAATATAGAGGAAACTACTATACCTCCTCATCGAAGGGTGGCAGATCTGCATCTCTGTCAGCCAGGCCCTCTTCTTCTGACTCTGCAGGGCTGTGGTCATCTGGGGAAGGTCCGCTGGAATGTAGCGTGGAGGGAAGGTTGGAAGCAAGACTATACATCGATTTCCTGCCCTCCATTTCCTTACGCAAAAAAGACATCTGTTTGTAATACCACAGTTTGGGTTCCTTTGCTTGTGTTGCTGCTGCTCCAGATTTTTTATATTTATTAGCTTTGTATGCTCTTCTATATGTGCTTCTCAGGTTGGCAAGTTTATCCTTCACCATGTTGGCAGTGCATCCTGGCACCCATGTTTGCATATAGTTTGCTAGCTCCTCTAGTGCTGCCGCTCGTAAATCTTTATTGCAATAGTATGTGTTTTTTGAATCCCACAGGATGGGCGTGTCCTCAAATTTTTCCAGTAAGGCCTCTATTGCTTCCTTAGTTTGGAGGAGGTCCATTTCCCGGCCTTATTTTCTTATGTGATTTTGGAGTCTAGATTAGCAAAACATAAACCAAATAAAACTAGATATTAAAAAGGATCAGCGTTGACCTTGATATAATATGTGTCTCAAAATTTATGACCTATATATAATTACAAACACAGTCTCTCTTGTTGTAAAAATGATGGCCAGCTCGGCCACATTGGTTGTACCAAACATTGATTTGCTACATGCAGACCCTTTGGTAACATTGCAGTAACTAATTTTAATATAGAAACATAAACAATGCTTACAAATGAGAGCATTCATCTAGGCACTCTTTCATGTGTAGATCTCCTGCCCTTGAGCATGGATGACATAAAAGACACTTCCTAATGACCTCTGTACAACCAACACTGAACAATACTTTGCCTGATCTGAATACACCATTCAAAAAGATTTAAATGAGGTACAGCATTGTTCACATCTCTATTTTGTGCGGTGTCCAAAAGCATTTGGATACCAAAATAACATTGTGGTACTCAAGAGACAGAATAGCTTAAAAAGGGTGCAACCAACAGACCAAACCCCCATCCCATGGCTCTCCATTTTCTAGGCCTCTGCTGATCCCATTTTGAATTTCCTTACCTTCCTGTCTCTCACTCCTCGTTTCTCACGCTCGCCTAATTACCGCGTAACCTGCGTAATCATGGCATGCGCCTTTTATACACTCCGCGTATGTATGAAACGCCGCCCTCGTCAGCTTTGCCAGGCCCCTAATCAATGTGTTTCGGAAATATGGCGTTAACTGTGTATGTTCTGGATTCGCTCGAATAGTCTCCGCGTAACCTACGTAAACACGTTGTTTGCATTCTCTACACTCCGCGTATGTATGAAACGCCGCCCTCGTCTCCGCCCATGGAGGAACATTTCCTCTTTTCCCCGCCCATAATCTCTGTGGGAAAGGAAAGATGGCGATGTCACACGAGCGGGCACGATGCTCTCAGGCTGCAAGTGAAGGGACAGAGGCAGGGACGTCCCGATCCAGGCAAAGAAGATACAAAGCTACTAATATGCAGTTCGAGGAAATGGTGGAGTTAGTTTCCATCATGCGGAGGAAGGACTATGATGGTGAATTAGGGCCATACAAGACCCCTAACCGCCGAAAGGCACACATTATGGACAAGGTGGCGAGGAGAATGCAGAGGATGTTTGGGATCACCAGGTCCAAAGAACAGCTGAGGAAACGCTGGTCCGACTTAAAATTGAGGGAGCCACATCAGATGAAGAAGATCCTTAAAATTCTGCGTAAAAGTAAGTTAATTTTTTTGGGGTTGGGGGGGTGGGTTTGTCTGCAAGAATGTGTTGACATGTATATTTCGACATCTGCCTCCTTGGCCTGCTTGTACTTTTGAAGACATGTTGTAAGTTTTAGTTTTTTTACGTAAATACCTACCTATTTTTAAAAATAGTGTTCTTAGTAAACCGCGTAACATCACATCGTTTAGCAGAAATGCAAGGTTATTCCAGGAACAACACACCTGGACATGGCTCATTGGCCAAAAACTGGGTTTGCAAACATTGTGTAAAAGCTAGTTTAGAAAAATCAAATTAAGAGAATGTGAAAGGCAAACAGGATTCATTCTAAAACCAATGATAATAAAGCAGTTTTCCCATCTGCAATGCAGAGCACCTGTGTCTCCAAAAAAAATGCCAAGTTTTTGGTAGGGTCTCCAAGAAATAAAGTTTAGGGGGGACATCCATGTGTGTCACTTTGCTAAAAAGGGGCAGGATCAGAGCTTGGCATAGAAGTCTGTCAAAAGGTTTGGTGAAAGAAAAAACTAAATAAATGAAAGCCTCTTCTAAGCAATGTATGCGATTTCTGCTCTCCAATATCTGTGTGCTGATGAGTATACCATTTGTTTTGTGTTATTTAGGGGAAAGAAGACGCCAGCATTTGGAGGAGGCAGAGAGGGCCAGACAAGGCCAAAATTTTCCATCTCGCCATGTGGAGGAGGAGGAGGATGTGGAAGGAGAAGAGGATGTGGAAGGAGAAGAGGATGTGGAAGGAGAAGAGGATGTGGAAGGAGAGGAGGATGTGGAAGGAGAAGAGGATGTGGAAGGAGAAGAGGATGTGGAAGGAGAAGAGGATGTGGAAGGAGAGGAGGAAGGAAGAAAGGAGGAAGGAAGAGAGGAGGAAGAAGTCATTTTGGATTTAGAATTTATAGCAGATGAAGGGCAAGTTGCGGAAGAAGAATTAGGCAAATTGAAAGAAGGTGGATTGATGGATGAAGGAGGAGTTGATGATGATGGGGAAGTGGTTGAAGAAGGAGGAGTCGTGGAAGATGATGGGGAAGTGGTGGAAGAAGGAGGAGTCGTGGAAGATGATGGGGAAGTGGTGGAAGAAGGAGGAGTGATCGAAGATGGTGAAGTTGTGGAGGTGGAAAGGAGCAGACCATCAGGTCAGTGTCACCCCAGCTTGATTTGACAAAACATATGTAGATAGGCCTCATCAAATATTTTTGTTTTGATTGCCCATTTTAATTATTTTTTAGGGGATGAAGATGGTGTTGCAAATTTTTCGCGTGCAAGTGCTGCTATAATTATTCAGCAGGTAATGGAGTGCAGCACTGAAATGCACAATATGCGTGAAAGGATGGTTGTCATGGAACAGAATGTAACAAATGTCCTTTTGGAGTGCAGCACGGAAATGGACAATATGCGGCAAAGAATGATGGTCATCGAAGCAAATTTTAAAAATATTATTGACATGATGGGCCGTGTCAAAGACTGAAACACCCCCCGCCCATCCCCCGCCCCCACAACCATTTTTAAGTTTTGAATAATGAATACGCCAAAATTTGAAGATGCACACACAGTGTGCCAACATGTGCTATCTGCCATCACAGGATATCGATTGTCTGTGCTTTGTGGGTACAACCCCCTCCTCGCTCCTCAAGTAGTTGAGAGGAAGGGTTTGCTCCCCCAAAACACAGACATTGATCACCCATGATGTCAGATAGCACATGTGGCCATTTGTCTGTTTAACCAATGACATTTGGCAAATTCACACTGAATGTGTGCATCTTTAAATTTTGGCGTGTTCCAGTGTGAAAGCACACCATGACTAACTGCTGTTGTGAATTGTTTACATTTTTGAATGTTTAAGTTCTATTGGTTTGCCATTTTGACCTTTTGACCTAAGAAAAATGTGAGAAAAGCAACAACCCAAAACAAAACAAAAAATAAAAATTTGGGATATATCTATATATTTCTAATTATATATCTTCAAAAAATAAGACTAAAAATTATGAAGTCTATATTTAGATAAAAGAAAGCTTTATTTTTCCAAAAAAAAGAAAAGAAAAAAAAATCACTTTGAAGGAAATAATGACAAATATTAGAAATTTTTTAATATTATATTTTTTACGTCAAAAAAATTGAAAATATGAAAATGTTTTTGAAAACCAAAAAAAAAAAATATATATTTTTATATTTTGCGAAAAAGCAGCCAAATCAATATTTGATGACCTCGATCTTTTTTTTCAGATTTTTTTGTGGGAAACAATTATATTGTGTGTGTGTGTATATATATATATATATATATATATATATATATATATATATATATATATATATATATATATATATATATATATAAAAATTCAGTAAAAAAAATGTCAACATTTTTACAAATGTATATTGTAACAAAAATTTGGGTCAAAAATAAAATGGTCACAAAAAATTAAAATAAAATAAAGAAAAAATATGACTGAAAAATGTAAACACATGTTTGGCGAAAAAAAAGACTACTTTTTGGTGTGGTCATGAACAAGCTGAAAATAAAAAGCTTGACCTAAAAATTGAAATTATGAGTGGCTTCTTATTTCTAGACTCAATACCCTGTTTGTAGATGAGTGAATAATGTGCAAATGTGGTTTGTAATGTTTGGGGGACCAGCTTGATCGCAGGACACAGGCTTTTTGAATCAAAACTAAGGTTTATTAAACTTAAATGGCTTAGCAGCAGCAAAAACAAAAGAAATAACAGTCTCACCGACTTGTACAGCTCAGAACTGCTATCGCAGTTAAATAGTCCTTGCAGGTAAGTCCTTCAGTAGCAGGCTTTCAGGCAACACACTGCCAAGTCCTTTCACAGCTTTTCATAGCTTCCACAGCTTTCCTTGTCCACCATTCACCATGCATAGACTCTCCTACACTCCTTCACTCTCACCTGCACTTCCTGTCTGCTTTAAACTACTTCCTTACACAGGTGCGTTAACCCTTTCCATTCCCTTAAAGGCACCACAGTCCAAACAGAGGGGAAATATAACGTCCTTCCAGGACCCAGCCATGGCGTCCTGTACATATCCCCCCCCTGTGCCCCAACGCCAAGGAGGTGGAGGCAACAGTGGAGCTCAAACAATGGACTCGGGAGAGGGCATCTGCATTTTGATGCAGTCTCCCGGGCCTATGCTCCACTACAAACTTAAATTCTTGGAGCGCCAGGAACCAACGTGTAATCCTGGCATTAGTCCCTTTACCCTGCCTCATCCATGTTAAAGGGGCATGATCAGAAATGAGCCTAAACTTCCTCCCCAAGAGGTAATACCTGAGGGAATCCAGAGCCCACTTAATGGCCAGACACTCTCTTTCAATAATAGCGTAGTTTTTCTCCGCTGGTGTCAACTTTCTACTGAGGAAGACTACTGGGTGTTCCTCACCACAAACAACCTGTGACAACACAGCTCCCAATCCTACATCGGAAGCATCAGTTTGGACAACAAACTCTTCTGAAAAATTGGGCGCTATCAAGACAGGGTGTTGGCACAGTGCTGACTTGAGCTCCAAAAAAGCCTTCTCAGCGTCTGCATTCCACTCCACCATGACCGATTTCCGACCCTTAGTCAGATCGGTCAATGGAGCCGCCAATGTGGCAAAGTTGGGTACGAACCTCCTGTAGTATCCCACCATGCCCAGGAATGCACGTACCTGCTTTTTTGTGAGGGGGCGGGGCCAACTCTTTATAGCCTCTACCTTGCTGACCTGAGGTTTCACCACCCCTCTACCCACAATATAGCCCAGGTATTTCACCTCCTCCATTCCCAAAGCACATTTTTCAGGGTTTATTGTAAACCCCTCTTTCCAGAGAGAGTCCAGTACTGCCTGGACTTTGGGCAAGTGTGACTCCCAGTCTCTGCTAAAAATGACTATGTCGTCCAAGTACACTGAGGCATACTCCCGATGAGGTCGTAAAATCCTATCCATTGCTCGCTGGAACGTGGCTGGAGCAGTTTGCAGTCCAAAAGGCATTCTTTTGTACTGAAAACTCCCCTCTGGAGTAGAAAAAGCAGTTTTCTTTTTAGCAGCCTTAGTTAATGGGATTTGCCAATACCCCTTGGTAAGGTCTAATGTTGTGATATACCTAGCTGGACCTAGTCTCTCAATAAGTTCATCTACCCGGGGCATGGGGTAGGCATCAAACCGTGAAACTTCATTAAGCTTCCGGAAATCATTGCAGAATCGCAGAGTCCCGTTGGGCTTTGGTACCAACACAATCGGGCTCGACCACTCACTCTGCGATTCCTCAATGATCTCCAGGTCCAGCATCTTCTTTACTTCCTCTGAAACGGCCTTCCTTTGAGCCTCTGGGATGCGGTAGGGCCTGACAAAAACTTTGACTCCAGGTTCCGTGATAATATCATGCTCTATGATACTAGTTAGCCCCGGCAAGTCTGAAAACTTCTCTTTATTTCTCTGCAAGAACTCCTTTGCCTGCTGACTTTGGTATTTAGATAGGGTATTTGCTACTTGGACACTCTCCACCCCAACCTGTGGCTCAAGCCTTGCACTAGCCAGGGAGGTCACCGGTTCCCTGTCTGTCCAGGGCTTTAACAAGTTGAC
Organism: Rana temporaria; assembly: GCF_905171775.1. Taxonomy (NCBI): domain Eukaryota; kingdom Metazoa; phylum Chordata; class Amphibia; order Anura; family Ranidae; genus Rana; species Rana temporaria. The sequence goes on along the minus strand of NC_053489.1, from coordinate 94,994,132 downwards.
ATGATATATCTGATACGGTTTCCTCTTGCCTGGCTGGTGGACTCTATAATTGACCTCTCCCACTTTTTCCACAACTTCAAAGGGTCCTTGCCACCTGGCTAAGAACTTACTTTCCACAGTGGGAATTAGCACCGCTACTCGATCCCCCACTTGGAAGTGCCTTATTTTAGCAGCCCTGTTATAGACCCGTCGTTGAGCCTCCTGGGCTTTTTGCAAATGCTCTTTGACTAGCGGCATCACGGTTTGGATCCTTTCCTGCATTTGGGAGACATATTCCAGGACACTCTTATGCTGAACAGGTTCACTTTCCCACTCCTCTTTAACCACGTCAAGAAGTCCGCGAGGTCTCCGCCCATATACCAACTCAAAGGGCGAAAAACCCGTGGAGGCCTGGGGCACTTCCCGGATAGCAAACAGGAGAGCTGGTAACAGGCAGTCCCAATCTTTCCCATCCCTTTGTACCACTTTCTTGAGCATAGATTTAAGGGTCTTATTAAAGCGTTCCACCAACCCGTCCGTTTGGGGATGGTAGACCGATGTGCGTAGCTGTTTAATCCGGAACAGCTTACACACATCGGCCATAACCCTTGACATAAACGGGGTACCCTGGTCTGTGAGTATTTCCTTGGGGAAACCAGTCCGTGTAAACATCTGGAATAATTCCCGGGCAATGGCCTTTGAGGAGGTATTCCGTAGGGGTAGCGCCTCAGGATATCGGGTGGCATAGTCAAGAATCACCAATATGTAGGAGTGACCTCGAGCTGACTTTACCAAGGGACCCACTATATCCATGGCTATCCTCTCGAATGGGACCTCAATTATGGGCAGAGGGACCAAAGGGCTCCGAAAATGAGTCACCGGAGCGGTCAACTGACAGGTCGGACAAGAGGTACAGTATCTCTTTACCTCTGCTTTCAGACCTGGCCAGTAAAACCGGTCGGTGATCCGTGCCTCCGTTTTTTCAACTCCCAGGTGTCCCCCTAACACATCGTTATGGGCCAGGTCCAGAACCTTTCGTCTATATTGTTGGGGTACCAACAATTGCTCTACCACATTTTCTCTCTCCTTGGTAACCCGATACAGCAATTCATTATATATTGCAAAGTGTGGCCACCTCTCATTCGCACCTGGCTCTTGGGGAACCCCATTTACTACTACCACTTGTTCCCGTGCATGGGCAAAAGTGGGGTCTTGCATCTGAGCAGTCCCAAATGCCCCATGGGGAACACCCAAATCCGGCAGCGCAGGGGTAGAGGCCACTTCCTCATCCTCTTCCCCCAGCATTACCTGAAGTGGGAAAGGCTCCTCCCCCTTAGTGTTTTGGTAGGTCTGTGGACCACATATCTTGACATCCTCAATAGTATCAACACTACTTTCATCACCATTAACCCAATCATTAGCATTTTCCCCATCTGGGTCCACATTAACGTTTGGCAGTTCAGGGTTATCCCTCTCAGCAGCAGGAACAGGGGGGCTAGTTTCTCCCCAGTCTCTGAACTGTTCTCCTTGTTCCCACAGTTTTGTAAACAATGGACAGTCTCGTCCTATTATAACATCATGCACCAAGTTCTTTATCACCCCCACCTCTTGAGTAACAGTGCCACATGCTGAGGAGATAGACAACGTGATGAGCGGGTACTCTCTAGTGTCCCCGTGAATGCATACCACCCGTAAAGTTTTTCTTACCGGACCGATCTTCCCAATCACTCTAGGATGAACCAGGGTTACCATGCTTCCAGAGTCCAACAAAGCCCGGGCAGGGAGGTGGTTCACTTGGACTTCACACTCAAACTTTTCCTCATCCAGGTCGAGGTGTGTGGTGCACACTTTGTGGGCACAAAAAGACCCCCTCCGAAGAACCCCGCATTCCATGGGCTCCTCTTGCAGTGGGCAGTGTGCCCGGGTATGACCCCAGGAATGACATCGCCAACATTGTACATCCCCTCCTCTCCGAACAGGAACAGAACGCTGCGAAGGTACCGGGAGTGTCTCTTGGCCTTCCGGGGTGTTTGTCCCAGGGCTCCTTGGAACATCCTTTCGAAGGGCAGCAGTTGGTCGAACAGGCCGTGGCAGACTAGGCCCTATGCGCTTGGTAGGTCCGAGCAGGTCCTCCACCACTGTATATCGTTCCACCATCTCAACAAGGAGGTTTGCTGTTTTGGGGTCTCCATGGCTGACCCACCGTTGGAGGTCATCTGGCAGGGACCTCAGGTATCGGTCCAGCACGACCCGCTCCACAATTTGGGGGCCAGACAACACCTCAGGCTGCAGCCATTTTTTTACTAGTTGCACCAGGTCATGCATTTGAGACCGGGGTGGCCGATCTGGACGATATTTCCATTGGTGTACACGTTGGGCCCGAACGGCCGTAGTCACCCCCAGACGAGCCAGAATTTCTGCCTTTAACTTTTGATAGTCTTTAGCATCATCTGGTGGCAGGTCAAAGTAGGCTTTTTGAGGATCTCCAGTGAGAAAAGGAGCAATGAGGCCGGCCCACTGGTCCTGAGACCATCCTTCTCTCTCCGCTGTCCTCTCAAACGTAGCAAGAAATGCCTCTACATCATCGCTCAGGGACAACTTCTGTAGAAAATGGCTTGCCCTCACAGTCACCTGGTTGCCAGGGGCAACAGCCGCTTGTTCCCGAACCTGAGACAGCTGCTGCACTGCTTCCTTTAAAGCCGTCACCTGAGCCTGCATAACCCCTTGCTGCGTCGCTTGCTGGGCCGCCAACAGGCGAGTATTTTCTTGCTGCAGAGCCAGCGCCTCTTTGTGGTAAGTTTGTTGTGCCTCCAGCTGGGCTGCTAAGCGCTGATTAGCTTCCTCATTGCGAGTCTGCGCTTGCATGTTAGCCAAGGTCAGCTGTTTAATTAGCTCCTCCATTGCTTCAACTTTCAATGTTTGTGCAGCTTTAACCCAGGACATAAATTCAATGTACTGTCTCTTTAAATGTCAGTTCAATATAAAGTCCAATGCAAAAAGAAAAAAAGTTTTTTTTTTTTTTTTCTCTTCTTATGCCTGTTATTCTGTCCTGCCCGCATTCGAGCACCAGTGTAATGTTTGGGGGACCAGCTTGATCGCAAGACACAGGCTTTTTAAATCAAAACTAAGGTTTATTAAACTTAAATGGCTTAGCAGCAGCAAAAACAAAAGAAATAACAGTCTCACCGACTTGTACAGCTCAGAACTGCTATCGCAGTTAAATAGTCCTTGCAGGTAAGTCCTTCAGTAGCAGGCTTTCAGGCAACACACTGCCAAGTCCTTTCACAGCTTTTCATAGCTTCCACAGCTTTCCTTGTCCACCATTCACCATGCATAGACTCTCCTACACTCCTTCACTCTCACCTGCACTTCCTGTCTGCTTTAAACTACTTCCTTACACAGGTGCGTTAACCCTTTCCATTCCCTTAAAGGCACCACAGTCCAAACAGAGGGGAAATATAACGTCCTTCCAGGACCCAGCCATGGCGTCCTGTACAGGTTATTTACTAAAAGTGGAGAACTAAATTTCGCACTATAAGTGCAGTAGTTAGTTTGAGACCCAAGAAGACAGATAAAAAGAGAAAAAGCATTAATGACAAACAACTGTATAAAGTCCAATGGTCTAATTATTTATTAGTTCTGTGAATATTTCTTTCTTTTGGGGGCCGAATTAGAAAGAAATATGATCTGGCATAACAATGGCCCCCCGACCCATGAAGTACTCAACATATTTGTCACGTACCTCACGAGCTGATTGGGTGGCCAAGCCAGCGCGACCAGTGTCCAGCCCGGGAAGGGGATCTGAGGGTAGTCTTGCCTCAGAACCGATGTCGGGTAGGTACGTCTGGGAGTGCCTGCGTAAAAAGTTGTGCAAAATGCAGCAGGCAAATACAACGGTGTTCAATTTATATTCCGCCAAGTGTATCGCTGTCCTGAACAGGCGGAACCGGTTGGAGAGGATCCCAAAGGCATTCTCGACTACCCTCCGAGCCCTGGCCAACCGATAATTAAACACCCTCCTCTCTGAGGTGAGGGTCCTCTGGGGAAAAGGCCGCATGAGGTGAGGACCAAGCCCGAAAGCCTCGTCCGCTAGGAACAGAAACGGAAGTCCTTCCACATTATCTTCATCTGGTGGCAATGCTAGACCACCAGCTTGGAGACGATCATAGAAATCAGTCCGTGCAAACACTCCCCCATCAGACAGCCGGCCGTTCTTCCCCACGTCCACATATAGAAACTCATACTGTGCCGACACCACCGCTATCAACACAATACTATGATAACCCTTGTAGTTATAATAGTAGGACCCCGAGTGGGGTGGGGGCACTATGCAGACGTATTTCCCATCTATTGCTCCACCGCAGTTCGGGAAATCCCACCGCTGGGCAAATTGGGAAGCCACAGACTGCCATTCCTGTGGTGTGGAGCGTAGCTGTGGGGACAAACAAATAAAGAGATTTAGTACTTTGGCAAATAAACATTGAAAACATAATCCTACAAGCATCCTTGTGCTACTTCACAGTATTAAAATTGCATTTAAAAAATGTGCAGGGAGAATATGGGAAATGAAATATATAGGGACACTTAATTAAGAGACTCCACAGCCCTCTGATGGGGACTAAAAAAGTTTTAAGGGGGGGGGGGGGTTGGAACAGAAAAAACAAAAAGTCCTGTTTTAGAAATTGGCAAGGTGGGTTTGTCCCTAGGATAGCATGCTGGACAGGTTAATATTGGGTAAGGGACAAATATGCAGGTAGGCCAAGAATAAAACATGGACAGCTTATATCAACATGCATAGGGAGAAAAGGGAACGTTAGTTAAAAAAAACACAGCATATCTAGGAAATAAAATAAATAGTTAGTTGCCCACATTATTAAAGACAGATTGTGAGGTTAAAATGAGGAAACTTACCTTAATATACTCCTCCTGCAGAACTTTGATGATGGCAGCACACGTGTCCGGTATGATGACCCCAAGCGCCTGCGGAGAGATGCCTGTCGAGAACTTGAGGTCCTGCAGGCTCCTCCCAGTCGCCAGGTACCGCAACGTGGCAATAAGCCTCTGCTCGGCCGTGATGGCTTGGCGCATCACAGTGTCCTGCCTCGTGATATAGGGGGACAGAAGATCCAGCAGACGGTTGAATACGGGGTCCGTCATGCGGAGAAAGTTCCTATAGTCATTAGGATTATTCTCCTGGAGTTCCCTAAGCAGAGGCATATGTGAGAACTGGTCACGCTGGCGCAACCAATTCTTGGTCCAGAAACGCCTCCGCCCCCTGTTTCTGGCCAAAGTACTGGAATGATGAACATATCCAGCAGCCATCCCATAAACAGCACCAACTCGCGAAAATTTACGCTGCTGCTCCGTCATGGCTTCAAACCGGCCGGCTGGTCAGTCAAGAACACACTCCAACAGAAAGCACTCGCAAATCCAGCACTACCTGCGAAGAACACGTGACAAACAGATACGAGCGTACAGGACGCAACTGCAAAAGCAGAAACAACCTGCAAGCCTATAGCCGAATGACAACTACGATCCCGCAAGCACACGCACTGAACCCATGAATACAAGCTGTAAAAGCGTGGAGACCGAAAAGCGCGAATCAGCTCTAACCAAACCTTCACTAACACGAGCAAACCCGTAACTAGCAAAAGAGGAACAGAGGGCGGCGCCATTAACTTTGGTCTTCCCCTTTATAGTGACGTCGTACGTGGTTTACGTGCACGCGTTCCGGTACGACGGGAATTTGGTTCGCTGGTGTGTACAAACCAGCGGACCAAAACATAAATCAGCCTTGTTCGCCGGAAACTGTCTGTCAGACAGTTTACAGCGGACAGATCCGGTCGTGAGTACAAGGCCTCAGAGTCACCTCTGTTACTCCATCCCTGGCGTTACTTTTCCCAGAGCTCTGTCCTTTGTGTAGCTGTACACCTGTAGGGGCGGCTGGATATTGTAGTCCCACCTGTCACCTCTGACCCAGCCTGGCATTCTCTTCTCATTCACCTTAGAGACAATGAACAGTTCGTATGTTTGTTTTGAATTTTTATTGAGCGATTTTGAACTTGGATATGGTAAGAGAAATCATGGGATGCCCAGAATCAATAATGGAATCAATAAGATGGTCAGTTGGAACCTCTATTTATACTTCTAGAGCTCCAGTCTCCTCCAGCACAATACTTATTTGTAGACTGATTCTCTCTCTCTCTCCTGTACAATACTTGGCTATAGGCACAACTAGCACATGGTAGGCCCAACTCTGACTCTGTCATGCCTTAGCAACTGCCATTTGTAGGCAAGGACCGCAGGGCCCCTTTAGTGTAGCAACAAAAATAGTGGAAGAAGAAGTCCTTTAGTGCTAGCTCTCCTATGGTGGACTACTGCTCCCAGTCAGAAATTTTCAGGCCTTGCCAGCCCTCCTGACTGCAGATGCCTGACTTCACTACCCATGACATCACAGTATCTTCTGCTGGCTCTACATCCATCTCAGACTGCACACTCCCAGTAAGCTCCGGCATGCCTCTCCAGCTTTCCCAACTGTGCCTGTCATTCACCAGCCCTCCTAGCTGGGCTCTGGTGGATCCCTCCTAGAAAAACTAGCTCCCGTTGTCTTTCTCGGTTCCTCTCTGTGCCTCCTGTCCAGATTCTTCTTTGTTTCTCAGCATGGCCCTGACTTTCCCCCGAACCCCTGAGGCCCAAGGTTGCCCCCCTAGACATAGCCAGCTATTCACCCCAAGTAGGAACCTGCCTCAGAGAGACTCCCTGTCATCAGGGAGATCAAGGCTCTCACTGTATGTAGCTTGGGCTACTACAGTGATTGACAGCATCCGTAGCGGCCCTTCGGATATCAAATATGCATACTAAGATTAAGCCAAGCTGGCCCAGTGTAAGTACAGAAAAAATATAATTCCTTCATAGGTCTAAACATTCCCTATAACATAGCAAATCTTCACTTCTTGAATTTAGGTGCACTTTTTTTGCCTTCTTCACTGACTCATGATAAGTTATATTTAACTACAAGCCCACCCCTATAAAATCTTCACTGTATGGCTTTCCAGCATCACTAACTTCTATCCACAATCTACACAAATCTTCATAGTGGAAAACCTGCATTTGTGCTGGGGATTATTCATTTGGAATTGCTGTCCCAATCTTAAAAACTCTGGCCGTCGTATCTATGCGACTGACTCTAAGGCCGGGTACTCACGACCAAACATGTATGGTGAAAGCGGTCCGTCGGACCGTTTTCACCATACATGTCTGCCAGAGGGCTTCTGTACGATGGTTGTACACACCATCGTACAGAAGTCCGCGCGTAAACAATACGCGGGGCGTGTCCGCGGTGTCGCCGCGTCGATGACGCAGCGACGTGGGCGGGCCGCCTTTAAAATGCTTCCACGCATGCGTCGAAGTCATTCGACGCATGCGAGGGACGGCGGGCGCCTGGACATGTACGGTAGGTCTGTACTGACGACCGTACATGTCCGAGCGGGCAGGATTCCAGCGGACTGTTTTAAAACAAGTCCAGGAATATTTGTCCGCTGGGAAAAGGCCCGGCGGGCAAATGTTTGCTGGAATTCGGCCCGCTCGCGCCCACACACGACCAAACATGTCTGCTGAAACTGGCCTGCGGACCAGTTTCAGCAGACATGTTTGGTCGTGAGTACGGGGCCTTAGAATCAGTTACGCATAGATATCCATTAGATCCGACAGGCGTAAAGCTCTTACTCTGTCGGATCTTAAATGCAATTTTTTTTTGTCCGCTAGGTGTCTCCTCCGTCGTTTTCCCCGTCGAGTATGCAAATTAGCTAGATACGCGAATTCCCGAACGTACGCGCGGCCGACGCAGTGAAGTAACGACGTTTACGTTAGGTTTTTCCGGCGTAAAGTTGCCCCTGCTATATGAGGGGCAACCAATGTTAAGTATGGCCGTCGTTCCCGCGTCAAAATTTATAAATTTACGTTGTTTGCGTAAGTCGTCCGTGAATGGGGCTGACTCCATTTACGTTCACGTCGAAACCAATGACGTCCTTGCGACGTCATTTGGAGCAATGCACCCTGGGATATTTTTCGGACGGCGCATGCGCAGTATGTTCGGCGCGGGAACGCGCTTAATTTAAATGTTACACGCCTCCTACCCGCCTAATTTGAATTAGGCAGGCTTGCGCCGGGTGATTTACGCTACGCCGCCGCAACTTTACACGCAAGTGCTTTGTGAATAAAGCACTTGCCTGTAAATCACTAACTTCTGCCCACAATCTACAAAAATCTTCATAGTGGAAAACCCACATGTGTGCTGGGGACTATTCATTTGGAATGGCTGTCCCAATCTTAAAAACTCTCTGTTACTGTTTATGGAATCATTTGTGCGAAAACATAGTTTGTTTGGGTGATTTTATCTGTTAATAACTAGTCCTATAAGGCCTGTTGACAATCAATAAATAATTATTTCAAGGTTTCAAAATGAATTCTATTATTAATAAAGAGCAATGGATTGTTACTGCTATGAATGGAAATAGGCGTCCCAGGCAGATTTCAAACACATTTCAGACTTTGGCAAACGCTCAGGTGACGTCAACATTTCCCTGCTGCAAAATCTGCTTTTAATAAAAGAATTCAGCTCCATATATCCTTCTGGACTTCGCCCTTAATTACACTGGCTGCCTGATCTAAACATGTCTGACCACACAGTCATAAATACTGACCACTCCTCACTCCCAGCAGATAAAGTACCGGTTACTTTTTTAATTCAATTTTTAAAAGAATATTGCTATGCACTAGTTGAATGTAAACTCTCTGCATAACAGAACTCCATTTTATATTTATTGATAAAATAAAATATCCTTTGTTCCATTAGACTTGTATAAAAGACCAGTCCTCCCAAAAGCGATATTTTAGCTATCAGTGCAGTGGAGGCCCGTCCATAAGGGGTGCTGCCCACCTAATCAATGCGCCCAGTCCCTAATCTACACACAGGGCGTCGGATGCATGGATTTCAAATGTTTTTTTTTTTTCTAAAGCACATGATTAGAGCCTGAGGCTCTAATTGGCTTAAAAAAGGATGGGCTCAGGGCGTAGAGCATACCTCCCAACATTTTGAGATGGGAATGAGGGACACCTATTAACAACTGTATGTAGGCATAGGACACACCTTGGCCGCACCCCCTTAAAGGAGAATTAGCCAAAAAAAAGGTTAATTAAATCCACAAGGACTTTTTTTTACCACTACTATTACTTTATATTAATAGTGCATTTTATATACAACTATATGGATCAGACCAAAATGAGGGACGAATGAGGGACAGAAGGACATTGCTCCAAATCAGGGACAGTCCTTCGGAATCAGGGACAGTTGGGAGCTATGGCGTAGAGCACTGCACCCTGAGCCCACCCAGTTGTGTGACAATAACAAATTAATATTTGCTATTGTCTTCCTGATTGCCAATCAGGAAGCGGGTCCTAAGAACTGTTTGGCCAGGGAGTCATAGGACTCTTCCTGTTCAGCCGGGAGGAGAAGCAACGGCCCCACAGTGAGTAGGTGGAGCAAGGAGCAGCAGCCCTACCCTGGATCCTTGTCATCTGCCTCTTATGGTAAGGTGATCGCTGCATTCCCATCCATCTCCCGCAAAGGGGAGGGTGTTTGGTGGTGATCGCCGCATCACCATCCGTCCATACATCTCCTGCGCAGGGGGAGCACCAGTCGCCACTGTATCAGTGAATGCGGGAGAGGTGAAGCATCTAATGGTTTCTTATACTTTGCAGGAGCTTCAGTGGTGAGATCTTTGCAGTTGATTTTCTAGAGTTGAACACTTTTAGGCCTCATGCACACAAACATTTATTTAACTTTACTAGAAGCCAGCAGCGTTTTTGCAGAAAAAAATCCTGATGCCTGTAAAAGTGTCTAAAGCTTTTACAAGCTTTTAGGAGCTTTTACAGGCCCTAAGGCCCCTTTCACATGGGGCTGTCTGTTTTTGACGGACTCCGGTTGCTCAGCGGGGGATCCAGGTCCATCTCTGCTCACTGTGCAGAGATGGACCTGTCAGAGCCCCCCACTCCTCTATGGGAGATCGGATGGAAACAAATCCGCCTGTCCATTTTGATCTGATTCCGTCTGACCCGATTCACAAGATGGCTGGAAAAATTGGGTTAACATCCGTCTGGATTTGGCGGTTCGGATAGCGCCGGATGTCAGATGACATGTCACTGCTGACCAGTGATGGTTGGTGTTTTTTTGGGGGGGCAGAAAACAACCACCCCGTGTGGTCGACCACAACCCATGACTTACCCCATCGGTTGCAGGTGGGTGGGCTCCTACGGGTGGCAGGCAGCGGCTGGGTTGTGGGCTTCTATGGGCTGGTTGCAGGCTCCTACAGGTGGCACATTGCAGGCTCCTATGGGCAATGGGCAGTGGCTCCTGTGTCCTCTCTGCATCATGTCAGCTTCCGCTGTGTGGCTCCTCCCTCCTCCTCCCAGGCATCCAATAGGATCGCCTGTCCTTTCAGCCAAGCGGATGACTGGTTCCAAAACCCACTTCCTGATTGGCCGGGAGGACGATCAGTGCTACAACAACGAATATTTATTCGCTTTTGTAACCCAAGCTCATCCTATATTGAAGCCTATTGCTCTAATCGGTGCTTCAAAAAAAACAGCCCCTCCGCATTGGAATTCATGTGCCGGTGTCCTGAAAGGGGCCGGACGCATGGATAGGGGAGGCAGCGATAGACAGGGGCCTGTGCACTCTCAAAGGATGGGCCCCCACCCTGCCGCTGAAATCCGTCGCTCCATAGCGTCTGATCAGGTCCGCCTGAAAAAGGACATGTAGACCTGATCGGACAGTATGTGTGAAAGAGGCCTTATGCTGCGTACACACGATCATTTTTCGGCATGAAAAAAATGTTGTTTTTAAAAAATGTAATTTTAAATGATCGTGTGTGGGCTTCACATAATTTTTCAGGTTCTGAAAAACGTAAAAAAAAAAATTCGAACATGCTGCATTTTTTAACGTTGTTTTAAACAATGTCGTTATCTGGGTTGTAAAAAATGATCGTGTGTGGGCTAAAACGATGTTAAAAACCCGCGCATGCTCAGAAGCAAGTTATGAAATGGGAGCGCTCGTTCTGGTAAAAATACCGTTCATAATGGAATAAGCACATTCATCACGCTGTAACAGTCAAAAAAGAGCGAATCGTCTTTTAATATCACGGAATCAGCTAAAGCAGAAAAAATGCGAATGGAACTTCCCCTTTATAGTGCCGTCGTACGTGTTGTACGTCACCGCGCTTTGCTAGATCATTTTTTAAAAACGATGGTGTGTGGGCAACGTCGTTTTAAAATGCTGAAAAAAAATTTCATGCTGAAAAATAATCGTGTGTACGCGGCATTAGCTCATGCTTCCTACAAATTGATTTAGCTTCCATACAGAGAGCGATGATACTTCTCTACGGAATGCTGGCAGGAGACCACGCTGTCCAGTCTGGAACGGGGAAGCGACAGTGACGTCACACGGCAGGGCAGGGCAGGCAATCAGACAAAAGGTGGGGAGTGTCACAGGCTATGCGCTCTGGGCTCACAGCTCCTTCTACTGGCCTGTTTGCTCTCAGGAGGAGAGCAACTAAATACATGGGCAGGAAGTAGGCGGTCCGTGGCTGTGGAACCATAACAGCCAGCGGACCCACACTATAAAAACGATCTATTGCAATTAAAAAACGGTTGTTTAATAAAAGAATAGGTATAAAAAAATCAAGTTTTATACCTTTTCTTTCATTAAACAACCGTTTTTAAAATGCAATAGATCATTTTTTAAACTGCCGCTTCCGCGTTCCAAACTGGACAGCGTGGATCTTCCTGTCATGTGACATCGCTGAGAAGTCAAGAAACACCACCAGAGCCTGCAGACCGGCATCTACAGACCTAAGGACACCCCCATCCTCGATGGACTTAATTTCAAAGTGAACCTGTGAGTATATATACTATACTTACATTATCCACAAACATTAGGAATATCACAGTTGGCGCCTCCACCCCCCTCTTTCCTTGCAAAGTTAGGATTAGGTAGTTCTCTATCCAGAGGGTCCAACTCTATTGGAGCGCCTCCACCCCCCTCTTTCCTTGCAAAGTTAGGATTAGGTAGTTCTCTATCCAGAGGGTCCAACTCTATTGGAGCGCCTCCACCCCCCTCTTTCCTTGCAAAGGTAGGATTAGGTAGTTCTCTATCCAGAGGGTCCAACTCTATTGGAGCGCCTCCACCCCCCTCTTTCCTTACTAAGTTAGGATTAGGTAGTTCTCTATACAGAGGGTCCAACTCTATTGGAGCGCCTCCACCCCCCTCTTTCCTTACTAAGTTAGGATTAGGTAGTTCTCTATCCAGAGGGTCCAACTCTATTGGAGCGCCTCCACCCCCCTCTTTCCTTGCAAAGTTAGGATTAGGTAGTTCTCTATCCAGAGGGTCCAACTCTATTGGAGCGCCTCCACCTCCCTCTTTCCTTGCAAAGGTAGGATTAGGTAGTTCTCTATCCAGAGGGTCCAACTCTATTGGAGCACCTCCACCCCCCTCTTTCCTTGCAAAGTTAGGATTAGGTAGTTCTCTATCCAGAGGGTCCAACTCTATTGGAGCGCCTCCACCTCCCTCTTTCCTTGCAAAGTTAGGATTAGGTAGTTCTCTATCCAGAGGGTCCAACTCTATTGGAGCGCCTCCACCCCCCTCTTTCCTTGCAAAGGTAGGATTAGGTAGTTCTCTATCCAGAGGGTTCAACTCTATTGGAGCGCCTCCACCCCCCTCTTTCCTTGCAAAGTTAGGATTAGGTAGTTCTCTATCCAGAGGGTCCAACTCTATTGGAGCGCCTCCACCTCCCTCTTTCCTTGCAAAGGTAGGATTAGGTAGTTCTCTATCCAGAGGGTCCAACTCTATTGGAGCACCTCCACCCCCCTCTTTCCTTGCAAAGTTAGGATTAGGTAGTTCTCTATCCAGAGGGTCCAACTCTATTGGAGCGCCTCCACCTCCCTCTTTCCTTGCAAAGTTAGGATTAGGTAGTTCTCTATCCAGAGGGTCCAACTCTATTGGAGCGCCTCCACCCCCCTCTTTCCTTGCAAAGGTAGGATTAGGTAGTTCTCTATCCAGAGGGTTCAACTCTATTGGAGCGCCTCCACCCCCCTCTTTCCTTACTAAGTTAGGATTAGGTAGTTCTCTATCCAGAGGGTCCAACTCTATTGGAGCGCCTCCACCCCCCTCTTTCCTTACTAAGTTAGGATTAGGTAGTTCTCTATCCAGAGGGTCCAACTCTATTGGAGCGCCTCCACCCCCCTCTTTCCTTGCAAAGTTAGGATTAGGTAGTTCTCTATCCAGAGGGTCCAACTCTATTGGAGCGCCTCCACCTCCCTCTTTCCTTGCAAAGGTAGGATTAGGTAGTTCTCTATCCAGAGGGTCCAACTCTATTGGAGCGCCTCCACCCCCCTCTTTCCTTGCAAAGTTAGGATTAGGTAGTTCTCTATCCAGAGGGTCCAACTCTATTGGAGCGCCTCCACCCCCCTCTTTGTTTGCAAAGTTAGGATTAGGTAGTTCTCTATCCAGAGGGTCCAACTCTATTGGAGCGCCTCCACCCCCCTCTTTCCTTGCAAAGTTAGGATTAGGTAGTTCTCTATCCAGAGGGTCCAACTCTATTGGAGCGCCTCCACCTCCCTCTTTCCTTGCAAAGTTAGGATTAGGTAGTTCTCTATCCAGAGGGTCCAACTCTATTGGAGCGCCTCCACCCCCCTCTTTCCTTGCAAAGGTAGGATTAGGTAGTTCTCTATCCAGAGGGTTCAACTCTATTGGAGCGCCTCCACCCCCCTCTTTCCTTACTAAGTTAGGATTAGGTAGTTCTCTATCCAGAGGGTCCAACTCTATTGGAGCGCCTCCACCCCCCTCTTTCCTTACTAAGTTAGGATTAGCAATAATAAAATAATATTGCGCAAACCACTAGGTGTCGTGGGTCAGGCTGCCAACATGCCAAAGTGGATACTAAGTGAAAATATTGTGAAAAAATGTAGCGCCAACAATGAATGTATAAACTATTAAAAGAATATAAATAAAGTGAACATGATAGTCAGATGATCGACATCACCGACTACTCTAATCACAAAGTATGTGAACCTGTGAGGTGAATACAACCACATATACCAGAATTGACTCAGATGTATGGTAGTGCCAAAAAATAGTGTCAGTATATAAAATACCACAATCAAGAGTGGTATATAAGTTCGAAGCACCTGTTCCTTCTCAGACAAAATAGATAAAATGGTGAACAAACTAAAATATATGAACTAAACGTGATGGTGTGTAACCAAGAAAAAGTGAATACACCTTAAATATACAAATGACTGTAAAAGTCAGTGAGCATGACACCATAACAGTGTTTAAGGAAAAAGTCTTTTGAAAGCACACATATGATCTTCAATTGTTGAAGTGGAGCCAAGATCTTCAAAACACATAGCACTCTTCACACGAGGGCATTCATAAAAGGGTAGGTACTCTTACCAGAAAAGATGGACCCTCAACCTCACCGTACGGTGGGAAGGTCGTAAGAGCTTGTACAGACTGACGTCTGGATCTGGGAGTCTTCCTTTCAGATGGTCAGAACCAAAGATAGCCTCAGGTGGTCTCGATTAGCCAAGATAGAGTGTTGTGACAGGGATCAGCTCTTCAGATATGCTCCAAACATCCCAATTGTTATGCAAAGGAAAAAACATATAGAGGTGCTCCTCATAGTGTAAAAAAGTTTTTTATTGCACTCACATGGCAAATTTCAAAAGTAAAAATAGTGAAAAGGCTTGCAAAGCCACACTAAAGATAAAAGGCAAACAGCAAACTAAAAAATCAGGATAAAAAACCACAGCAAGCTGAAAAAATAGCAGCAAATACTCCCACCTTGGATAAGTATGGGAGAGTTTCCAATAAGTCAATATGTCAGCAGTGGAGTTGCAATAGAACTATCACCCTACCGGTTTCGTCTCTATAGGACTTCAACTGGGGTACTGACAGTCTATCAACTCCACTGCTATAAATACCTGTTTAACCAGATCCGTTACCGCCAACACCTGGTCCTCCTCGTTGCGATGGCGTGCGTTTCATATACATATACATAAACAAATCCTCATTATGCGTTGCAGAGACCGGAAGTGGTCATAAGTGGACGCCGATAGGACTAAGGGGATGTCAATCACCGTCCTTCAAGCAGATAGGAAAACGTTCCCATCTGCTTTAACCAATAGGTATCAGCATCCGTAAAGCGCAATGACGTCAGAACGTCAGCGCTGTGTATCAGGATCATTCACAGCCTGTGTGGGGGTTTCCAGGTCTCTCCCCTCTCCACCAATGAGAATGGTACGGAGCTGGAGGTGTGTCAAAACCGTCAGCAACACTCATCAACTTTCCCATGCTAAGAGAAGCGTTAAGCACGTCAGCGCTGCGCTTCAATATGCGTTCCAGGGAGTTATTTTTCAAACAGTGTAACCTGTAGAAAATATATAGAATCATTCGTGTGCTAACGGAAGACATTAATTCCATAAGGGGGAAAAAGACAGATCATCCCAGGTCATCCTCACAAACTAGAAAATGAAATGAATCCATAAATCAAAAATTTGTATAAGTATAGCGCCCTAGAGGTAGGAATTGGCTGACACAGAGATGGATTAAACAAAACATCTAGTAGTCTTATCCATACATAAACATCTATAACCAAAAAAAATAATAATATACATGTGCAAATATATAAGGTAGTCCAAAAGAATGAATATATATATTGGAACTACATGCAACGTATATGTGTCAAATATAAGGACAAAAACATCAGTAAAAAGGATATAACAATAACTGATGTATACATAGGTGCCTTAAATGATTGTCCTAATCAAGACTGGTTTATAAACGCATTTACGTCCCATTCGACGTTGAGCCTGAATGGTGCGTAACTTTTGAGCGTATAGATCCAGAAGACCTCTAATTTAGAGACCCCCCTGGTAGAAGGCTCGCCTCTCCAGTGGGGAACAAATTTCTCAATGATGGTAAAGGTGGTGCCCTCCAATTTTTTATTGTGTACCTCAAGGTAATGTCTTGGAACCGTATGCTTATCACATCCCTTAAGGATCTTCGTAACATGTTCACCTACCCTTGTGGAAAAGCTCCGTATGGTCCGACCAACGTACTGTTTTCCACAAGGGCAGGTGATCAGATACACTATGTGCGTAGATGCACATGTGGAAAATTGTTTCATAGGATATGTCAACCCTGTGACAGTGGACCTAAAAGAAACTACCTTCTTACGTCCATGTGTGTTATTCAGACATACCCTACATTTCCTGCAGGGATGAAAGCCTTTGGATAAAGGAAAAAAGGACGGCTTTACTGGCGGGTCAATAACATTCGGAGCTACTTGATGTTTTAAAGAGGTGGCCCCCCTATAAATCACCATAGCATTGGTGGGTAGGGTTGGTCCCAATAATTGGTCTTCTTTAAGAATTCCCCAATGTTTGTGGAGGATGTTCTTAATTTGTTTGTACTGTCCAGAGAATGTGGTGAAAAAAGCATTCCTAAACTTTGGATTTTGAGCTATTTTAGTTTTTTCCACTGTAAGCAAGGTACGGTCAATCTTCCCAATCTGTTCTATTTCTGTATCTATCTTCACTCTTGAGTATCCCTTGTCCAAAAACCTCTGTTTCAAAACATCTGCCTGGACAAAAAAATCCTTGACATCAGAACAGTTGCGTCGAATACGCAACAACTGACTTTTGGGAATGGAATTGAGCCAGGCCGGATGATGACAGCTATCACTGGGAATGTAGCTATTACGGTCCGTGTTTTTAAAAAACGTTTTGGTGGCTAGACGGTTATTCTGGACAAAAATTTCAAGGTCAAGAAAATTGATGTTGCTAGAACTTGCCTCATAAGTAAGGATGATCCCCACCTCATTTCTGTTTAAAGTGGCCATGAAGAGATCCAACGACTGTAAGTCCCCCCTCCATAGGAGGAGGATGTCGTCTATATACCTGGCCCAGAGAAGAATCTCCGGCCTATTGAAGGCATAGACGACATCCTCCTCCCACTTGGCCATGAAAATATTGGCAAGGCTGGGGGCAAACTTGGCCCCCATAGCCACTCCCTTTAGTTGTAAGAAGAAGTCCCCATCGTACCAGAAGTAATTATTACTGGTAGCAAACCTGAGTAGGTCCATAACAAAATACTTCTGCACAGTAGGGATGCTGGTGTTGCGGTGGAGAAAAGTCTCCACTGCTTGAAACCCTAAATGGTGGGCAATGCTCGTGTACAGGGAAGACACGTCCGCTGTAACTAGCAAAATGTCTCCACTGTACACGACCTCTTCTAAGCGAGCTATAGTGTGCCTAGTATCTTTCAAATATGATGGGATGCTCTTGACCATGGGTTGCAGGTGATAATCTATATACTTCCCTATTCGAGAAGTTATAGAGTTAATCCCACTTATGATGGGTCTCCCGGGAGGATTGGCAATATCCTTGTGAATTTTCGGTAAAAAATACATGGTGGGGATACGGGGGACCTTCGGCATGAGGAATGCATGTTCTTTCTTGTCTAAAATCCCACTTTGAGCTCCCCTAATGAGTATTTTGCTCAATGAGGTTTTGATTCTGGAGGTGGGATTTGAGGGTAGTTTCATATATGTGTTACTGTCTCCAAGAATTCGTAACATTTCCCCATGATAAGCCGACTTGTCCAATACTACAATCCCTCCCCCCTTATCCGCCGGACGGATAACCAAATCCTTATGTTCACACAGACTTTTTAAACCCAGTTTGATATGTGGATCAACAAAGGTTTTCTTCAAGGGCAATGCATCTAAGTCTTTGAGGACCATATCTCTAAATACCCGGACATTGGGGGCCATAGGGCAAGAAGGATTGGAAAGTCCCGTATGAACAACCCGGGAAGATATATCTGGAAGGTTGGACCTACATGGATTGCTAATAAAATAGCGTTGTATATTTAATTTCCTGATGTATTTTTGTACATCAATAAATGTTTGGAATTTATTTAAAGTTTTGGGAGGGACAAATTTGAGGCCCTTATCTAACACTGCTTTCTCTGTGTCAGTAAGGACCACTTTGCTCAAGTTAAAAATACCCGTTCCCCTCAGACCTTTCTCTTTTTTCGACCGGGCTCGTCGCCCCCCTCTCGATCCCCGTTTAGATTTCTTCCCCTGGGGTAGTCTTCCTGGTCCCTGTGAAAATCCCCTTGATATTCAGACCTAGGTTGGTTCTGATTATATGTATAGGGTGATCTTCCATGTTGATATTCCTCTCTTTCATTATAGCCATATGGATAATTCAATGGTCTATACGAATAATCCATTCTAGATGGAGGAGGTCTCCCACCTCGACCAGGAGTGGATTGGGGGTATCCATGTGGGTACTCATAATAATTCCGACTACCACAAGGTGGTGAATCATAAATACGCGGATCCTGAGAGGTATCTCTTGGATTCTTAGACCTACCTCTAGGTCCCTTACCTTTACCTCTGTTAGAGTGTCCTTTTACAGGAGGATTGGGGGTCCTAGGACCTGTTCCTCTATAGGTAGAACTATCATTTCTACCCAAAAGGTCAGAGGATGGACCTGGTTGGGAAAGGGCCAAAATTTTCCCTTCCCTGGAAGATGGTTGTGATACTTCCATCTCCAGATTTTGGGAATCGGCCTCTTCACCTCTACTAATAGAACTTTGCCACCTGAAAACTACACCTGATTTGTAGTCTGTTACATCTCTTGTGTATTTATTTTGTTTTTTTGTCTTCTGGTCCCGCTCTTCTTTTTCTAGATGGGTTTTTAAGCTTAAGGAAAGGGTGCTGTATTCAGGTGTGGTTTTAGAGTTGAGTAATTTTTCTTTAATATCTTTGATCTCTTTATCTAAAACTTCCATTTTAAGTTTTTTCTTATCATTTAAAAAATTGAGTAAAGAAATCCCCTGATTGTTAAAAAATTGATACCAGGATGTAAGATCGGCTTCACCTTGCTGAGGGTGAATGTCCCATCTCAGTCCTCTAGGGACCATTCGTTCCTTAATATATTGTTGTAGGAACGCTAGGTCCCACTGTAGGTGAAGTTCTGAGGTCATCAAGTTTTTCAACCTAATGAATAAACCTCCTATCTCTGAGTTGTTATCTGAGACTATAAATACCCCATCTGTGTTCAAAATCCGACTATTGCGATAATCAAAGATATCCATTGGGGTGTAAATGTATGGATGCTGCAATATGAAAATCCAAAAATAAGAAAAAACAATAATAAAATAATATTGCGCAAACCACTAGGTGTCGTGGGTCAGGCTGCCAACATGCCAAAGTGGATACTAAGTGAAAATATTGTGAAAAAATGTAGCGCCAACAATGAATGTATAAACTATTAAAAGAATATAAATAAAGTGAACATGATAGTCAGATGATCGACATCACCGACTACTCTAATCACAAAGTATGTGAACCTGTGAGGTGAATACAACCACATATACCAGAATTGACTCAGATGTATGGTAGTGCCAAAAAATAGTGTCAGTATATAAAATACCACAATCAAGAGTGGTATATAAGTTCGAAGCACCTGTTCCTTCTCAGACAAACACTGAGAAAAAATAGATAAAATGGTGAACAAACTAAAATATATGAACTAAACGTGATGGTGTGTAACCAAGAAAAAGTGAATACACCTTAAATATACAAATGACTGTAAAAGTCAGTGAGCATGACACCATAACAGTGTTTAAGGAAAAAGTCTTTTGAAAGCACACATATGATCTTCAATTGTTGAAGTGGAGCCAAGAACTTCAAAACACATAGCACTCTTCACACGAGGGCATTCATAAAAGGGTAGGTACTCTTACCAGAAAAGATGGACCCTCAACCTCACCGTACGGTGGGAAGGTCGTAAGAGCTTGTACAGACTGACGTCTGGATCTGGGAGTCTTCCTTTCAGATGGTCAGAACCAAAGATAGCCTCAGGTGGTCTCGATTAGCCAAGATAGAGTGTTGTGACAGGGATCAGCTCTTCAGATATGCTCCAAACATCCCAATTGTTATGCAAAGGAAAAAACATATAGAGGTGCTCCTCATAGTGTAAAAAAGTTTTTTATTGCACTCACATGGCAAATTTCAAAAGTAAAAATAGTGAAAAGGCTTGCAAAGCCACACTAAAGATAAAAGGCAAACAGCAAACTAAAAAATCAGGATAAAAAACCACAGCAAGCTGAAAAAATAGCAGCAAATACTCCCACCTTGGATAAGTATGGGAGAGTTTCCAATAAGTCAATATGTCAGCAGTGGAGTTGCAATAGAACTATCACCCTACCGGTTTCGTCTCTATAGGACTTCAACTGGGGTACTGACAGTCTATCAACTCCACTGCTATAAATACCTGTTTAACCAGATCCGTTACCGCCAACACCTGGTCCTCCTCGTTGCGATGGCGTGCGTTTCATATACATAAACAAATCCTCATTATGCGTTGCAGAGACCGGAAGTGGTCATAAGTGGACGCCGATAGGACTAAGGGGATGTCAATCACCGTCCTTCAAGCAGATAGGAAAACGTTCCCATCTGCTTTAACCAATAGGTATCAGCATCCGTAAAGCGCAATGACGTCAGAACGTCAGCGCTGTGTATCAGGATCATTCACAGCCTGTGTGGGGGTTTCCAGGTCTCTCCCCTCTCCACCAATGAGAATGGTACGGAGCTGGAGGTGTGTCAAAACCGTCAGCAACACTCATCAACTTTCCCATGCTAAGAGAAGCGTTAAGCACGTCAGCGCTGCGCTTCAATATGCGTTCCAGGGAGTTATTTTTCAAACAGTGTAACCTGTAGAAAATATATAGAATCATTCGTGTGCTAACGGAAGACATTAATTCCATAAGGGGGAAAAAGACAGATCATCCCAGGTCATCCTCACAAACTAGAAAATGAAATGAATCCATAAATCAAAAATTTGTATAAGTATAGCGCCCTAGAGGTAGGAATTGGCTGACACGGAGATGGATTAAACAAAACATCTAGTAGTCTTATCCATACATAAACATCTATAACCAAAAAAAATAATAATATACATGTGCAAATATATAAGGTAGTCCAAAAGAATGAATATATATATTGGAACTACATGCAATGTATATGTGTCAAATATAAGGACAAAAACATCAGTAAAAAGGATATAACAATAACTGATGTATACATAGGTGCCTTAAATGATTGTCCTAATCAAGACTGGTTTATAAACGCATTTACGTCCCATTCGACGTTGAGCCTGAATGGTGCGTAACTTTTGAGCGTATAGATCCAGAAGACCTCTAATTTAGAGACCCCCCTGGTAGAAGGCTCGCCTCTCCAGTGGGGAACAAATTTCTCAATGATGGTAAAGGTGGTGCCCTCCAATTTTTTATTGTGTACCTCAAGGTAATGTCTTGGAACCGTATGCTTATCACATCCCTTAAGGATCTTCGTAACATGTTCACCTACCCTTGTGGAAAAGCTCCGTATGGTCCGACCAACGTACTGTTTTCCACAAGGGCAGGTGATCAGATACACTATGTGCGTAGATGCACATGTGGAAAATTGTTTCATAGGATATGTCAACCCTGTGACAGTGGACCTAAAAGAAACTACCTTCTTACGTCCATGTGTGTTATTCAGACATACCCTACATTTCCTGCAGGGATGAAAGCCTTTGGATAAAGGAAAAAAGGACGGCTTTACTGGCGGGTCAATAACATTCGGAGCTACTTGATGTTTTAAAGAGGTGGCCCCCCTATAAATCACCATAGCATTGGTGGGTAGGGTTGGTCCCAATAATTGGTCTTCTTTAAGAATTCCCCAATGTTTGTGGAGGATGTTCTTAATTTGTTTGTACTGTCCAGAGAATGTGGTGAAAAAAGCATTCCTAAACTTTGGATTTTGAGCTATTTTAGTTTTTTCCACTGTAAGCAAGGTACGGTCAATCTTCCCAATCTGTTCTATTTCTGTATCTATCTTCACTCTTGAGTATCCCTTGTCCAAAAACCTCTGTTTCAAAACATCTGCCTGGACAAAAAAATCCTTGACATCAGAACAGTTGCGTCGAATACGCAACAACTGACTTTTGGGAATGGAATTGAGCCAGGCCGGATGATGACAGCTATCACTGGGAATGTAGCTATTACGGTCCGTGTTTTTAAAAAACGTTTTGGTGGCTAGACGGTTATTCTGGACAAAAATTTCAAGGTCAAGAAAATTGATGTTGCTAGAACTTGCCTCATAAGTAAGGATGATCCCCACCTCATTTCTGTTTAAAGTGGCCATGAAGAGATCCAACGACTGTAAGTCCCCCCTCCATAGGAGGAGGATGTCGTCTATATACCTGGCCCAGAGAAGAATCTCCGGCCTATTGAAGGCATAGACGACATCCTCCTCCCACTTGGCCATGAAAATATTGGCAAGGCTGGGGGCAAACTTGGCCCCCATAGCCACTCCCTTTAGTTGTAAGAAGAAGTCCCCATCGTACCAGAAGTAATTATTACTGGTAGCAAACCTGAGTAGGTCCATAACAAAATACTTCTGCACAGTAGGGATGCTGGTGTTGCGGTGGAGAAAAGTCTCCACTGCTTGAAACCCTAAATGGTGGGCAATGCTCGTGTACAGGGAAGACACGTCCGCTGTAACTAGCAAAATGTCTCCACTGTACACGACCTCTTCTAAGCGAGCTATAGTGTGCCTAGTATCTTTCAAATATGATGGGATGCTCTTGACCATGGGTTGCAGGTGATAATCTATATACTTCCCTATTCGAGAAGTTATAGAGTTAATCCCACTTATGATGGGTCTCCCGGGAGGATTGGCAATATCCTTGTGAATTTTCGGTAAAAAATACATGGTGGGGATACGGGGGACCTTCGGCATGAGGAATGCATGTTCTTTCTTGTCTAAAATCCCACTTTGAGCTCCCCTAATGAGTATTTTGCTCAATGAGGTTTTGATTCTGGAGGTGGGATTTGAGGGTAGTTTCATATATGTGTTACTGTCTCCAAGAATTCGTAACATTTCCCCATGATAAGCCGACTTGTCCAATACTACAATCCCTCCCCCCTTATCCGCCGGACGGATAACCAAATCCTTATGTTCACACAGACTTTTTAAACCCAGTTTGATATGTGGATCAACAAAGGTTTTCTTCAAGGGCAATGCATCTAAGTCTTTGAGGACCATATCTCTAAATACCCGGACATTGGGGGCCATAGGGCAAGAAGGATTGGAAAGTCCCGTATGAACAACCCGGGAAGATATATCTGGAAGGTTGGACCTACATGGATTGCTAATAAAATAGCGTTGTATATTTAATTTCCTGATGTATTTTTGTACATCAATAAATGTTTGGAATTTATTTAAAGTTTTGGGAGGGACAAATTTGAGGCCCTTATCTAACACTGCTTTCTCTGTGTCAGTAAGGACCACTTTGCTCAAGTTAAAAATACCCGTTCCCCTCAGACCTTTCTCTTTTTTCGACCGGGCTCGTCGCCCCCCTCTCGATCCCCGTTTAGATTTCTTCCCCTGGGGTAGTCTTCCTGGTCCCTGTGAAAATCCCCTTGATATTCAGACCTAGGTTGGTTCTGATTATATGTATAGGGTGATCTTCCATGTTGATATTCCTCTCTTTCATTATAGCCATATGGATAATTCAATGGTCTATACGAATAATCCATTCTAGATGGAGGAGGTCTCCCACCTCGACCAGGAGTGGATTGGGGGTATCCATGTGGGTACTCATAATAATTCCGACTACCACAAGGTGGTGAATCATAAATACGCGGATCCTGAGAGGTATCTCTTGGATTCTTAGACCTACCTCTAGGTCCCTTACCTTTACCTCTGTTAGAGTGTCCTTTTACAGGAGGATTGGGGGTCCTAGGACCTGTTCCTCTATAGGTAGAACTATCATTTCTACCCAAAAGGTCAGAGGATGGACCTGGTTGGGAAAGGGCCAAAATTTTCCCTTCCCTGGAAGATGGTTGTGATACTTCCATCTCCAGATTTTGGGAATCGGCCTCTTCACCTCTACTAATAGAACTTTGCCACCTGAAAACTACACCTGATTTGTAGTCTGTTACATCTCTTGTGTATTTATTTTGTTTTTTTTGTCTTCTGGTCCCGCTCTTCTTTTTCTAGATGGGTTTTTAAGCTTAAGGAAAGGGTGCTGTATTCAGGTGTGGTTTTAGAGTTGAGTAATTTTTCTTTAATATCTTTGATCTCTTTATCTAAAACTTCCATTTTAAGTTTTTTCTTATCATTTAAAAAATTGAGTAAAGAAATCCCCTGATTGTTAAAAAATTGATACCAGGATGTAAGATCGGCTTCACCTTGCTGAGGGTGAATGTCCCATCTCAGTCCTCTAGGGACCATTCGTTCCTTAATATATTGTTGTAGGAACGCTAGGTCCCACTGTAGGTGAAGTTCTGAGGTCATCAAGTTTTTCAACCTAATGAATAAACCTCCTATCTCTGAGTTGTTATCTGAGACTATAAATACCCCATCTGTGTTCAAAATCCGACTATTGCGATAATCAAAGATATCCATTGGGGTGTAAATGTATGGATGCTGCAATATGAAAATCCAAAAATAAGAAAAAACAATAATAAAATAATATTGCGCAAACCACTAGGTGTCGTGGGTCAGGCTGCCAACATGCCAAAGTGGATACTAAGTGAAAATATTGTGAAAAAATGTAGCGCCAACAATGAATGTATAAACTATTAAAAGAATATAAATAAAGTGAACATGATAGTCAGATGATCGACATCACCGACTACTCTAATCACAAAGTATGTGAACCTGTGAGGTGAATACAACCACATATACCAGAATTGACTCAGATGTATGGTAGTGCCAAAAAATAGTGTCAGTATATAAAATACCACAATCAAGAGTGGTATATAAGTTCGAAGCACCTGTTCCTTCTCAGACAAACACTGAGAAAAAATAGATAAAATGGTGAACAAACTAAAATATATGAACTAAACGTGATGGTGTGTAACCAAGAAAAAGTGAATACACCTTAAATATACAAATGACTGTAAAAGTCAGTGAGCATGACACCATAACAGTGTTTAAGGAAAAAGTCTTTTGAAAGCACACATATGATCTTCAATTGTTGAAGTGGAGCCAAGAACTTCAAAACACATAGCACTCTTCACACGAGGGCATTCATAAAAGGGTAGGTACTCTTACCAGAAAAGATGGACCCTCAACCTCACCGTACGGTGGGAAGGTCGTAAGAGCTTGTACAGACTGACGTCTGGATCTGGGAGTCTTCCTTTCAGATGGTCAGAACCAAAGATAGCCTCAGGTGGTCTCGATTAGCCAAGATAGAGTGTTGTGACAGGGATCAGCTCTTCAGATATGCTCCAAACATCCCAATTGTTATGCAAAGGAAAAAACATATAGAGGTGCTCCTCATAGTGTAAAAAAGTTTTTTATTGCACTCACATGGCAAATTTCAAAAGTAAAAATAGTGAAAAGGCTTGCAAAGCCACACTAAAGATAAAAGGCAAACAGCAAACTAAAAAATCAGGATAAAAAACCACAGCAAGCTGAAAAAATAGCAGCAAATACTCCCACCTTGGATAAGTATGGGAGAGTTTCCAATAAGTCAATATGTCAGCAGTGGAGTTGCAATAGAACTATCACCCTACCGGTTTCGTCTCTATAGGACTTCAACTGGGGTACTGACAGTCTATCAACTCCACTGCTATAAATACCTGTTTAACCAGATCCGTTACCGCCAACACCTGGTCCTCCTCGTTGCGATGGCGTGCGTTTCATATACATAAACAAATCCTCATTATGCGTTGCAGAGACCGGAAGTGGTCATAAGTGGACGCCGATAGGACTAAGGGGATGTCAATCACCGTCCTTCAAGCAGATAGGAAAACGTTCCCATCTGCTTTAACCAATAGGTATCAGCATCCGTAAAGCGCAATGACGTCAGAACGTCAGCGCTGTGTATCAGGATCATTCACAGCCTGTGTGGGGGTTTCCAGGTCTCTCCCCTCTCCACCAATGAGAATGGTACGGAGCTGGAGGTGTGTCAAAACCGTCAGCAACACTCATCAACTTTCCCATGCTAAGAGAAGCGTTAAGCACGTCAGCGCTGCGCTTCAATATGCGTTCCAGGGAGTTATTTTTCAAACAGTGTAACCTGTAGAAAATATATAGAATCATTCGTGTGCTAACGGAAGACATTAATTCCATAAGGGGGAAAAAGACAGATCATCCCAGGTCATCCTCACAAACTAGAAAATGAAATGAATCCATAAATCAAAAATTTGTATAAGTATAGCGCCCTAGAGGTAGGAATTGGCTGACACGGAGATGGATTAAACAAAACATCTAGTAGTCTTATCCATACATAAACATCTATAACCAAAAAAAATAATAATATACATGTGCAAATATATAAGGTAGTCCAAAAGAATGAATATATATATTGGAACTACATGCAATGTATATGTGTCAAATATAAGGACAAAAACATCAGTAAAAAGGATATAACAATAACTGATGTATACATAGGTGCCTTAAATGATTGTCCTAATCAAGACTGGTTTATAAACGCATTTACGTCCCATTCGACGTTGAGTCCGAATGGTGCGTAACTTTTGAGCGTATAGATCCAGAAGACCTCTAATTTAGAGACCCCCCTGGTAGAAGGCTCGCCTCTTCAGTGGGGAACAAATTTCTCAATGATGGTAAAGGTGGTGCCCTCCAATTTTTTATTGTGTACCTCAAGGTAATGTCTTGGAACCGTATGCTTATCACATCCCTTAAGGATCTTCGTAACATGTTCACCTACCCTTGTGGAAAAGCTCCGTATGGTCCGACCAACGTACTGTTTTCCACAAGGGCAGGTGATCAGATACACTATGTGCGTAGATGCACATGTGGAAAATTGTTTCATAGGATATGTCAACCCTGTGACAGTGGACCTAAAAGAAACTACCTTCTTACGTCCATGTGTGTTATTCAGACATACTCTACATTTCCTGCAGGGATGAAAGCCTTTGGATAAAGGAAAAAAGGACGGCTTTACTGGCGGGTCAATAACATTCGGAGCTACTTGATGTTTTAAAGAGGTGGCCCCCCTATAAATCACCATAGCATTGGTGGGTAGGGTTGGTCCCAATAATTGGTCTTCTTTAAGAATATTTATTTATTTATATTCTTTTAATAGTTTATACATTCATTGTTGGCGCTACATTTTTTCACAATATTTTCACTTAGTATCCACTTTGGCATGTTGGCAGCCTGACCCACGACACCTAGTGGTTTGCGCAATATTATTTTATTATTGTTTTTTCTTATTTTTGGATTTTCATATTGCAGCATCCATACATTTACACCCCAATGGATATCTTTGATTATCGCAATAGTCGGATTTTGAACACAGATGGGGTATTTATAGTCTCAGATAACAACTCAGAGATAGGAGGTTTATTCATTAGGTTGAAAAACTTGATGACCTCAGAACTTCACCTACAGTGGGACCTAGCGTTCCTACAACAATATATTAAGGAACGAATGGTCCCTAGAGGACTGAGATGGGACATTCACCCTCAGCAAGGTGAAGCCGATCTTACATCCTGGTATCAATTTTTTAACAATCAGGGGATTTCTTTACTCAATTTTTTAAATGATAAGAAAAAACTTAAAATGGAAGTTTTAGATAAAGAGATCAAAGATATTAAAGAAAAATTACTCAACTCTAAAACCACACCTGAATACAGCACCCTTTCCTTAAGCTTAAAAACCCATCTAGAAAAAGAAGAGCGGGACCAGAAGACAAAAAAACAAAATAAATACACAAGAGATGTAACAGACTACAAATCAGGTGTAGTTTTCAGGTGGCAAAGTTCTATTAGTAGAGGTGAAGAGGCCGATTCCCAAAATCTGGAGATGGAAGTATCACAACCATCTTCCAGGGAAGGGAAAATTTTGGCCCTTTCCCAACCAGGTCCATCCTCTGACCTTTTGGGTAGAAATGATAGTTCTACCTATAGAGGAACAGGTCCTAGGACCCCCAATCCTCCTGTAAAAGGACACTCTAACAGAGGTAAAGGTAAGGGACCTAGAGGTAGGTCTAAGAATCCAAGAGATACCTCTCAGGATCCGCGTATTTATGATTCACCACCTTGTGGTAGTCGGAATTATTATGAGTACCCACATGGATACCCCCAATCCACTCCTGGTCGAGGTGGGAGACCTCCTCCATCTAGAATGGATTATTCGTATAGACCATTGAATTATCCATATGGCTATAATGAAAGAGAGGAATATCAACATGGAAGATCACCCTATACATATAATCAGAACCAACCTAGGTCTGAATATCAAGGGGATTTTCACAGGGACCAGGAAGACTACCCCAGGGGAAGAAATCTAAACGGGGATCGAGAGGGGGGCGACGAGCCCGGTCGAAAAAAGAGAAAGGTCTGAGGGGAACGGGTATTTTTAACTTGAGCAAAGTGGTCCTTACTGACACAGAGAAAGCAGTGTTAGATAAGGGCCTCAAATTTGTCCCTCCCAAAACTTTAAATAAATTCCAAACATTTATTGATGTACAAAAATACATCAGGAAATTAAATATACAACGCTATTTTATTAGCAATCCATGTAGGTCCAACCTTCCAGATATATCTTCCCGGGTTGTTCATACGGGACTTTCCAATCCTTCTGTTTTCAATCCTTCTTGCCCTATGGCCCCCAATGTCCGGGTATTTAGAGATATGGTCCTCAAAGACTTAGATGCATTGCCCTTGAAGAAAACCTTTGTTGATCCACATATCAAACTGGGTTTAAAAAGTCTGTGTGAACATAAGGATTTGGTTATCCGTCCGGCGGATAAGGGGGGAGGGATTGTAGTATTGGACAAGTCGGCTTATCATGGGGAAATGTTACGAATTCTTGGAGACAGTAACACATATATGAAACTACCCTCAAATCCCACCTCCAGAATCAAAACCTCATTGAGCAAAATACTCATTAGGGGAGCTCAAAGTGGGATTTTAGACAAGAAAGAACATGCATTCCTCATGCCGAAGGTCCCCCGTATCCCCACCATGTATTTTTTACCGAAAATTCACAAGGATATTGCCAATCCTCCCGGGAGACCCATCATAAGTGGGATTAACTCTATAACTTCTCGAATAGGGAAGTATATAGATTATCACCTGCAACCCATGGTCAAGAGCATCCCATCATATTTGAAAGATACTAGGCACACTATAGCTCGCTTAGAAGAGGTCGTGTACAGTGGAGACATTTTGCTAGTTACAGCGGACGTGTCTTCCCTGTACACGAGCATTGCCCACCATTTAGGGTTTCAAGCACTGGAGACTTTTCTCCACCGCAACACCAGCATCCCTACTGTGCAGAAGTATTTTGTTATGGACCTACTCAGGTTTGCTACCAGTAATAATTACTTCTGGTACGATGGGGACTTCTTCTTACAACTAAAGGGAGTGGCTATGGGGGCCAAGTTTGCCCCCAGCCTTGCCAATATTTTCATGGCCAAGTGGGAGGAGGATGTCGTCTATGCCTTCAATAGGCCGGAGATTCTTCTCTGGGCCAGGTATATAGACGACATCCTCCTCCTATGGAGGGGGGACTTACAGTCGTTGGATCTCTTCATGGCCACTTTAAACAGAAATGAGGTGGGGATCATCCTTACTTATGAGGCAAGTTCTAGCAACATCAATTTTCTTGACCTTGAAATTTTTGTCCAGAATAACCGTCTAGCCACCAAAACGTTTTTTAAAAACACGGACCGTAATAGCTACATTCCCAGTGATAGCTGTCATCATCCGGCCTGGCTCAATTCCATTCCCAAAAGTCAGTTGTTGCGTATTCGACGCAACTGTTCTGATGTCAAGGATTTTTTTGTCCAGGCAGATGTTTTGAAACAGAGGTTTTTGGACAAGGGATACTCAAGAGTGAAGATAGATACAGAAATAGAACAGATTGGGAAGATTGACCGTACCTTGCTTACAGTGGAAAAAACTAAAATAGCTCAAAATCCAAAGTTTAGGAATGCTTTTTTCACCACATTCTCTGGACAGTACAAACAAATTAAGAACATCCTCCACAAACATTGGGGAATTCTTAAAGAAGACCAATTATTGGGACCAACCCTACCCACCAATGCTATGGTGATTTATAGGGGGGCCACCTCTTTAAAACATCAAGTAGCTCCGAATGTTATTGACCCGCCAGTAAAGCCGTCCTTTTTTCCTTTATCCAAAGGCTTTCATCCCTGCAGGAAATGTAGGGTATGTCTGAATAACACACATGGACGTAAGAAGGTAGTTTCTTTTAGGTCCACTGTCACAGGGTTGACATATCCTATGAAACAATTTTCCACATGTGCATCTACGCACATAGTGTATCTGATCACCTGCCCTTGTGGAAAACAGTACGTTGGTCGGACCATACGGAGCTTTTCCACAAGGGTAGGTGAACATGTTACGAAGATCCTTAAGGGATGTGATAAGCATACGGTTCCAAGACATTACCTTGAGGTACACAATAAAAAATTGGAGGGCACCACCTTTACCATCATTGAGAAATTTGTTCCCCACTGGAGAGGCGAGCCTTCTACCAGGGGGGTCTCTAAATTAGAGGTCTTCTGGATCTATACGCTCAAAAGTTACGCACCATTCGGACTCAACGTCGAATGGGACGTAAATGCGTTTATAAACCAGTCTTGATTAGGACAATCATTTAAGGCACCTATGTATACATCAGTTATTGTTATATCCTTTTTACTGATGTTTTTGTCCTTATATTTGACACATATACATTGCATGTAGTTCCAATATATATATTCATTCTTTTGGACTACCTTATATATTTGCACATGTATATTATTATTTTTTTTGGTTATAGATGTTTATGTATGGATAAGACTACTAGATGTTTTGTTTAATCCATCTCCGTGTCAGCCAATTCCTACCTCTAGGGCGCTATACTTATACAAATTTTTGATTTATGGATTCATTTCATTTTCTAGTTTGTGAGGATGACCTGGGATGATCTGTCTTTTTCCCCCTTATGGAATTAATGTCTTCCGTTAGCACACGAATGATTCTATATATTTTCTACAGGTTACACTGTTTGAAAAATAACTCCCTGGAACGCATATTGAAGCGCAGCGCTGACGTGCTTAACGCTTCTCTTAGCATGGGAAAGTTGATGAGTGTTGCTGACGGTTTTGACACACCTCCAGCTCCGTACCATTCTCATTGGTGGAGAGGGGAGAGACCTGGAAACCCCCACACAGGCTGTGAATGATCCTGATACACAGCGCTGACGTTCTGACGTCATTGCGCTTTACGGATGCTGATACCTATTGGTTAAAGCAGATGGGAACGTTTTCCTATCTGCTTGAAGGACGGTGATTGACATCCCCTTAGTCCTATCGGCGTCCACTTATGACCACTTCCGGTCTCTGCAACGCATAATGAGGATTTGTTTATGTATATGAAACGCACGCCATCGCAACGAGGAGGACCAGGTGTTGGCGGTAACGGATCTGGTTAAACAGGTATTTATAGCAGTGGAGTTGATAGACTGTCAGTACCCCAGTTGAAGTCCTATAGAGACGAAACCGGTAGGGTGATAGTTCTATTGCAACTCCACTGCTGACATATTGACTTATTGGAAACTCTCCCATACTTATCCAAGGTGGGAGTATTTGCTGCTATTTTTTCAGCTTGCTGTGGTTTTTTATCCTGATTTTTTAGTTTGCTGTTTGCCTTTTATCTTTAGTGTGGCTTTGCAAGCCTTTTCACTATTTTTACTTTTGAAATTTGCCATGTGAGTGCAATAAAAAACTTTTTTACACTATGAGGAGCACCTCTATATGTTTTTTCCTTTGCATAACAATTGGGATGTTTGGAGCATATCTGAAGAGCTGATCCCTGTCACAACACTCTATCTTGGCTAATCGAGACCACCTGAGGCTATCTTTGGTTCTGACCATCTGAAAGGAAGACTCCCAGATCCAGACGTCAGTCTGTACAAGCTCTTACGACCTTCCCACCGTACGGTGAGGTTGAGGGTCCATCTTTTCTGGTAAGAGTACCTACCCTTTTATGAATGCCCTCGTGTGAAGAGTGCTATGTGTTTTGAAGATCTTGGCTCCACTTCAACAATTGAAGATCATATGTGTGCTTTCAAAAGACTTTTTCCTTAAACACTGTTATGGTGTCATGCTCACTGACTTTTACAGTCATTTGTATATTTAAGGTGTATTCACTTTTTCTTGGTTACACACCATCACGTTTAGTTCATATATTTTAGTTTGTTCACCATTTTATCTATTTTTTCTCAGTGTTTGTCTGAGAAGGAACAGGTGCTTCGAACTTATATACCACTCTTGATTGTGGTATTTTATATACTGACACTATTTTTTGGCACTACCATACATCTGAGTCAATTCTGGTATATGTGGTTGTATTCACCTCACAGGTTCACATACTTTGTGATTAGAGTAGTCGGTGATGTCGATCATCTGACTATCATGTTCACTTTATTTATATTCTTTTAATAGTTTATACATTCATTGTTGGCGCTACATTTTTTCACAATAAGTTAGGATTAGGTAGTTCTCTATCCAGAGGGTCCAACTCTATTGGAGCGCCTCCACCCCCCTCTTTCCTTGCAAAGTTAGGATTAGGTAGTTCTCTATCCAGAGGGTCCAACTCTATTGGAGCGCCTCCACCTCCCTCTTTCCTTGCAAAGGTAGGATTAGGTAGTTCTCTATCCAGAGGGTCCAACTCTATTGGAGCGCCTCCACCCCCCTCTTTCCTTGCAAAGTTAGGATTAGGTAGTTCTCTATCCAGAGGGTCCAACTCTATTGGAGCGCCTCCACCCCCCTCTTTGTTTGCAAAGTTAGGATTAGGTAGTTCTCTATCCAGAGGGTCCAACTCTATTGGAGCGCCTCCACCCCCCTCTTTCCTTGCAAAGTTAGGATTAGGTAGTTCTCTATCCAGAGGGTCCAACTCTGTTGGAATCTGCACAAACAAATCATTCTGTGTCATAGAGAGGTTTTTGAAAGAACATTGTGCTTTATACTTGTGAATGATACAACTGGAGTCTTCCAAGTTCATACTATAACTTGTTTGGCTGTACAGAAAACATATGCTAGCAACCACAAATGATTACTAGTGCATTTGAATTTTTACAAATGACTCACCCTAACACTGTATACATTTTTTTTAACCACTTCAGCTATTGTACTTTTGTACTTGATGGGGCAATTTTAAAATTTCCTCCATGAGTCCAATTATTTTGCAATACTTCTAGTAAAAAAGCACGACCAAGTTATTCACAATTAATAAACATCGCTTTTTCCAATTTAGCTAATTTTTTAATGATTATTATTTTATTTTTTTACATTACAAAGACTTTTGATGGGAATGGCAGCTTGTGCCTATGCATTACAAGGTATCTGCCCAAAGCAATAGAAAAATGTAACAAAATGCAAATGCATAGGTATAAAATCAGCCAATTCACATTACAGCACGAGCATTACGTTATCTACTCTGAGATGTATTAAAGTGCATTATTACATGTTGATGTGCATTTCTGATGCAATTCACAATTTTTTTAATTTGTTTTTGAGTGCCTTTTTGTTGTATGTGTTGTGTGCTCTTTTTCTTTCATGATTGCTGATTGAGTGTAGCGTAGAAAAGCAAGATGGTGCCATGAAGGGAAAATACTCTTTTTTAATTAATATTTATTGTATTGTGATGGGGTGCACTGTATAGTGTTGCCAGGGCTTTTTTTCTCAAACAATAGTTCAACCATGACCCCCCCAAAACCCCTCCACCCACACACAGCCTTCAAATCACATCAAATAGTGGGTGTGGTCAGTCAAATTTCACGAATAGTAGGAGGGTATTAAAGGGGCAATAAATACCAGGGCCCGGATTCAGATACAATTGTGTATCTATCGGTGGGCATAACGTATCTCAGATATGTTACGCCGCTGTAAATTAGGGCGCAAGTTCCGTATTCAGAAAGAACTTGCACCCTAAGTTAAGGCAGCGTAGCGTATGTGGTCTGGCGTAAGCCCGCGGAATTCAAATTCTCCATGCAGTGGGCGTGTTGTATGGTAATGATGGCTGACCCCACGTAAATGACGTTTTTGGCTAACGGCGCATGCGCCGTCCGTGAACATATCCCAGTGTGCATGCTCCAAATTAACCTGCAAAAAGCCAATGCTTTCGACGTGAACGTAAATTACGCCCAGCCCTATTCGCGAACAACTTACGCAAACAACGTAATCGACGGAAAATCTGACGCTGGGCCGACGTCCATACTTAACATAGGATACGCTTCATATAGCAGGGGTAACTTCACGCCAGAAAAAGCCTGACGTAAAAAAATGCGCCGGGTGGACGTACATTTCTGAATCGGCGTATCTACCAAATTTTCATATTCCTCACGTAAATCTACGGAAGCGACCACCTAGCGGCCAGCGTAAATATGCAGCCTAAGATACGACGGTGTAAGAGACTTACGCCGGTCGGATCTTAGGGAAATCTATGCGTAACTGATTCTACGAATCAGGCGCAGAGATACGACCCTGCACACTCAGAGTTAAGACGGCGTATCCGGAGATACGCTGTCGTACCTCCTATCTGAATCCGGGCCCAGGATTGCATTACATACAGAGTGCAGCGTTCGGGGGGGGGGGGGGGTACACACAGAGTGCAGAGCTGTTACTTGTAAAAACAGAAACCGGACTTCTGTGTTTACAAGTGATTGTGGTGAGCCCCCCCAAGGGTCTGAGCCAGAGGTGGTGAAACTGAGTTCCACCAAGTTCCTCCTGAAAAAAAGCCCCGAGTGTTGCTACAGTGATGTGTTTAGCTAAAGAGATGCATGCATCATTTAGCGCAGGGATCCTCAAACTACGGCCCTCCAACTGTTGTAGAACTACACATCCCATGAGGCATTGTAACACACTGAGATTCACAGACATGACTAGGCATGATGGGAATTGT
Source organism: Rana temporaria (assembly GCF_905171775.1). NCBI lineage: Eukaryota > Metazoa > Chordata > Amphibia > Anura > Ranidae > Rana > Rana temporaria. The sequence goes on along the minus strand of NC_053489.1, from coordinate 94,959,079 downwards.
AGTTCCTGAACAACTGGAGGGCTGTAGTTTGAAGACCCATGATTTAGCGCAACACAAGGTAATGCAATACATTGGTGTCAACACCACCAATTGCCACCAATGTTATTCCTCATGATGTTGCTTTATGATTGTATTTGGCAATGCCGCCCAACTCACCACTACGGCTTTCATGTGAACTGGTCCTAAGGGTCTTATTGCAACTGCTTCAAGACAGCTGTGGCGGAAGGTGCTGAAGTCCATGTCACATCTATATTTGCCAGGCTAAGTTTGGCTGCACTACTTGGACCCACAGTAGTTCCATCTGCTGTTAGCCCATTCAGTCTTCTAATTTTCCTATTGTAATTTGCCTTTGATAGAGGCTGTTAATAAAATGAATCCTAATCCTCTGCCAATATAAATAAGTTACTAGGACAACCCTGCGAAAGTCAGAGGTTTGCACCTCCACTTAAGATTTTGTTGTACCATAAAACAAGCTAACAACCTCTAAGTAAAATATAGAGAAGCTTCATCATTGTGGGGGTTTGTTCCTGGAGGTTCTGCTTTAGTGGCAGGGATCCAAGTTCCAGAAATGCAGAGGAGTGTTGAGAGAAAGAGGAAAAAAAAAAAAAAGTCCATTTCCTTCCTAATGCTTCCCAGATGGCCTACATTGGATTTTACAGTGGGTTTTGTAAGTAGAAATCAAATAGTCTGCCAATGGAGAGATCTCTTAGGAAGAGAGAAGGAGAGAGGCCTTTCATTCAGGCAGGTGAATGGCAGACTTCATTAGTCCTGAATCTGACCGTGAAAGAAAATGATTTACTGGGCATATGTTCATAACATTAACAAGATTAAAAGAAATATTATTTATCTACAGAATCCTGGAAAATATCAGGCCAAGCTGCACTGGCAACTTCTGGAAGGTGCATTCTTTAAAACGTAGATTGCTAAGCTTTTTCTTGCATATTTTTATTGTATGTAACATCTTTTTCTATATTGAGATGTTTTATTTTATATCATCATACAAATAAATGACAAATGACTACAGATAGTAACCAGAATTCAGCTTAAAGCGGAAGTTCCAGCTCCCCCCCCCCTCCAAAAATGAAAAGCCAGCAGCTACAAATACTGTTAATTTAGGATACTTACCTGTCCAGGGATCCCGCAATGTCGGCACCCCAGCTGATTTTCCGATTGGCTCTCAGGAAGGAAGGGGGGGCAAACTTCCGGAGGACCTCGCCGCATCTTGCCACAGCCAGATCTCCCACGTGTGGGGATGGCTACCTATCAAAAACAGGTACCTGCCCCCCCCCCCCCTGAAAGGTGCTTAATGTGGCACTGGAGAGGGGGAAGAAGTAAACAAGCAAAGCAAAGCTTCTACTTTTGAGTGGAACTCCGCTTTAAACCTGAAGAATGACTATATGTATAGATCTGTCCCTGTCCATGTTTATTACAGCAAGTTAAAGAAACAACAGATCTGTTTAACCACTTGCCGACCAGCTCACACAGATATCCTGCGGCAGGTCGGCTCTCCCACATGAACCGACATACCTGTACGATTGGCCCGTGCAAGTAGGATAGTGGGCATGCCCATCCCGGGAGCGTGCCCGTGAGTCGGGCAGACTCATTGCCTGCCGGCGACCTGCGATCGCGGTGAGGAGAGGAAGAGCGGGGAACTGCCTATGCAAACAAGGTGATTCCCTGTTCTGCCATGACAAAGATCTACTGTTCCCAGTGATCGGGAACAGTGATCTCTGTCATGTTCCAGTAAGCCCACCCCCCTACAGTTAGAACACTAAAATCGCAGATCGCCGCCATTACCAATAGAAACAATTAAAAGGCCCTAAATCTATTCTGTGGTTTGTAGACACGATAACTTTTGCGCAAACCAATCAATATATGCCTATTGCGATTTATTTTACCAAAAATATGTAGAAGAATATATTTCGGCCTAAACTAAGCGGAAAGTAAAAAAAAATTGTTTCATTTATAGTGCAAAAAATAAGAACCACAGAGGTGATCAAATACCACCAAAAGAAAGCTCTATTTGTGGGTAAAAAAGGACGTCTTGTGGGTACAGCGTCGCACGACCGTGCAATTGTCAGTTAAAGTAACGCAGTGCCGTATCGCAAAACAATGACCTGGTCAATAAGGGGACAAATCCTTTCGAGGGTTAAAGTGATTAAAGTGACACTAAACTCTGGTTTAAAAAAATAAAGTTCTATTCCAATATGTGTTTTTTTTTTTAACAGGAAAACATTAGATCTTTATTCAAGCAGTGCCTACATGCAGAGGTCATAAACAAACAAATTACACGTTACATTTACATGGTATATTCATTTGCATGAAAGAAAAATGCAGGTTTGTCACATGAAAAACGTGAGTACACCCCTACAAAACCTTCAAATCCATGAGATAGAACCAGGTGTTCCAGATTACCGTATTTATCGGCGCATACCGCGCACTCTCTCCCCCTGAAAATAGGGGGAAAATCACGGGTGCGCGCCATACGCCGATAGCACACCCCGGAGGGGAAGGAGGGGGACGAGCGCCCGCCGGAAACCACCGAGCCGCCACCTCCCCCTGGCTCCCACCCGGCTGCCACGCCACACACACACAGCCCCGCCCCCGCCACCAGCACCGGACCAGTGTTCCGTCTTTTACAGGAGATGGTCCAATGGCGGAGGCGGGACTGCGCGCGCGCCGCGACAGCCGAGCGAGAGCTGAGCGGAGACGACGGCCCGGCGACCCCCGTCGGTGACCCCCAGGCAGGCACCCGTCCCCCTCCCCCCCCGAGGCACGCCATAGGTATGCGCTACAGTCTCGGCCAGCTGCCCGCGTTTAAGGGTTTCCTCACCCTCCCCTTCACCACAGACTGCTGAACATTATGTATAGAACCCCAAGCCGCGCTACAGTCCCGGTCAGCGCTGCCTGCGTCCGAGAGTTCCAGCTCCCTCCCTTCCACCATCGAGTGCTGACAGCTAGAAGCCGTAAGGTACTGTGTATCTCCTTGAGCATAGGGGCTGCTCTCTGAGTTGCTTGCTGTACATTGCTGCTTATCTTATTTTTAATTTTTTTTTTTTTTCAAATATAAGTTTTATTTTTTCCAATCGAAAAAGGAACAGCGAAAAGAACTGTGAAAGTACAACACAGTACAAAATTCAAAAATTTATATATACAGGCATATGGGTAGCATAGCTCCAACCCCAACTATGTTGCGGTAGGAGACCACTAGACACACCGTGAGTGCCGATCATGACTCAACCCTGAACACTGAAGTACCACCAGGTGGACCTAAGTCATGCCACATACTGACCCGTCCTGTACAAAGATCCAGGCCCACACCATTAATACAGCACTTAACATCCCTTAATGCCCTATACCTGGCATTTGTGCACATTTCAGATCGAGAGAGAAGAGTGTAGAAAGAACGGGAAACAGAGAGAGAGAAATTTGGGCGGGGGGGGGGGAGAGACCCGAGGGGCTCGGACCACACAGAGACGTTATGACGCCTACTCCAATCGTTACTCATTATCCCTCAATTGGCCAACATAGCTACCCCTTCATTGGAATATATAAACATGGACCAAAGTCGCCATGCTCGTGAGCGTTGTTCCTGTTTATCTTGAGCTGCCTGGACCAAGTCCTCCAGTCCTCTGATCTCCTCCACCCTACGCAGCCACATCGCCACGGTCGGAGGACTAGTGTTTTTCCACAAAAGCGGGATGCACGCCTTGGCTGCATTCAAAAGGTGTCTCACTATCGATTTTTTGTACCTTCGAGCCGGAAGTGTAGTGGCATGAAGCAAGACGACAGCTGGGTCGTCTGTAATTGGATGGTCAGTGAATTTTTGAATGACCGTGCGAACTGTCATCCAGTAGTGCTGCAGTAGGGGGCAAGACCAGAAGAGGTGGAGGAGTGTCCCCTCTCCCGTCAGGCATCGCCAACATCTATCTGAGGTAGCCGGAAAGATCTTATGAAGTCGACTGGGAGTGTAGTACCACCTGGTCAAGATTTTATAATTTAGTTCCTGAATCTTTGTACAGATATAGGATTTTAAAGAGAATCCAATAATTAATTGTTTCTGGGTTTCGGTGAACGAGCACTGCAGGTCTGTCTCCCATTGAAGCAGAAAATGCAACACGGGTTGTTCTGCCGGGGAGTTGAGTATATCATAGGTTTTGGACATGACGTTAGGTACCACCCCTTCCTCACTACAGTACTCCTCAAACATTGTCAGATCCCGGTTGTGGTGCACCGGGTTGGGTATTGAGTGGAGGAAATTATGTAGTCTCATTGCGTTCCAGAAGGGAAGTCGAAACCGGCCACGCAGCCACCGTGGGCCAGTGATTGTCAGTCAGGAAGTGCCGGGCCTGGTCCCCTCCCGACGTCCGAAGTGTCTCGAACCAATATGTGTTTTTAACAAAAAAAAGTACCCCCTTTAGCTCTCCTCCTCCCCCAAATTTTCAAATTCCTTTTGGAGATTTTTTTTCCTGCAGAGATCCAACTTCCTGTTAGAAAGTGACTACGATCATTCTCCTGTATGAAGAAACATAGCCACCCTCTCTTGCTCCCTTCTGAGATGAAGTATGGACTATGGGAGGTGTAGTGTGCTTAGAGCAAAGCACATGACTGCAACAAATGTGTACTGATCTTTACAAACAAATAGAGAGGAGGCAGAAAAGTAACATAGCTTGTGAGGGTGAAAAAAGACACAGGTCTATCGATTTCAACTGATGTGTGTGTATGTGTGGGCGTGATTTTTATTCTCTAACAATTTCCATAGCCCTGTATATCTGCTTCCTTAGGAAGATTACTAAAAGTTTTTTTAAAGTTGTTGACACTTTTAGCTAGGGAGGGAGTTCCACATTTGTACTGCTCTAACAGTAAAGAACCCTTTCCTCAATCTAGGGTAAAACCTTCTTTCTTCTAACTTCAAATAGTGGCTGCATTTTCTCTTCAGGGACCTTAAAGCAAACAGTTTATCACAGTTTGTAGAGTCACCTATAATATATTTGTAAATTGTAATCATATCCCCTCTTAACTACTTGCCGACCTGCCGCCGTCATTTTACGGCAGCAGGTTGGCTCCCCTGCGCGAGAGCCCGTAGCTCTACGTCGGCTCTCGCGCTGGCCACTAGGGGCGCGTGCGCGCCGCCGGAGGCACGCGCGCGCGCCCCCCGCTCGCTCCCGACTCGTGTGCCCGGCGGGCACGATCGCCGCCGGGCACACGCAATCGCTCGTTACAGAGCGGGGACCGGGAGCTGTGTGTATAAACACGCGGGGACCTGGAGCTGTGTGTGTAAACACGCGGGGACCGGGAGCTGTGTGTGTAAACACACAGCTCCCGGTCCTGTCAGGGAGGGAAATGCTGATTTTCTGTTCATACAATGTATGAACAGAAGATCGTTCATTTCCCCTAGTGAGGCCACCACCCCTACAGTTAGAACACACCCAGAGACATACTTAACCCCTTCCCCGCCCCCTAGTGTTAACCCCTTCACTGCCAGTGGCATTTTTATAGTAATCCAATGCATTTTTATAGCACTGATCGCTATAAAAATGCCAATGGTCCCAAAAATGTGTCAAAAGTGTCCGAAGTGTCTGCCATAATGTCGCAGTACCGAAAAAAATCGCATTACTAGTAAAAAAAAAATATTAATAAAAATGCCATAAAAATACCCCCTATTTTGTAAACGCTATAACTTCAGCCTGTCAAATTCTATGAGAGTTTGACAGCTGCTGTGGCTGGACAGGCATCTGCATTCCAAGCATTTGCCCTAAACTGGTCGGTGTATCTGTGCTCTTTCGCCACAGCTGAACATGGTAGCCTCATGCACCAATGCTAAACACCCAGTGCACATGACTCCTAAATCTTCCAATGGGTCACCTCTTCCAATGAGAACTGTAAAAAGGGGAATTCCTTATGCTTGGTATTTTTCTTTTCCCTTCCTGACCCATCTCTGGGTTACAAAGTAAAGGCAAATACAGACAGTAAAAAATAAATAAACTGGCAATGGTCCCTACTCTATCCTGATACAGTTTCCTTTTGGCAAAGGATGTCTGCAGTCTGAATATTTATTTTAAATGTGTTAGATACAAATGGCTCACACGCTGGTAGACTTGCTCTACTGGCCTCTACACACAGTTGGGAAATGTTTAGGACTTTTTAAGAGTTTTTTTTTCTTTTGCTTATTCACTTAAAGCGGATCTCCCATGCCAAAACGTTTTTCTTTTGCGGGGGTAGTTAAACAATTATTGTCAAGGCTTACATAAACTCACGTTTCTCCTTTTAAAGGTCCGTCCATATCTGATGCTGTCTGTAATAATAACTTATATTATCCCTCGTCAGCCGTTGCCATCTTCACTGTGGGCATTATGAATCCCACCAGCAGAGACTTCCTGGATGCGGTGATGCTGTAATCCCAGCATCCACCGCTCGATCGCGCGCATGCGCACTCGCACCCGGAACCAGCGGCGTCAGCGTCGCAGTATCTGTCCTATAATGGACATTTTTGTAAAGCCCGCCCTCCTGCCTTTGTTTACATCGCGCGTCACTTCCTGCTCCACGAAATCGTGTGATGTTTAGTATAACAGGGCAGAATACGATAACAATGGAGCTATGACACAAGCTCCCAGAGGACACTGCGCGGGACAGGAAACACAGAAAAACCCGACAGAAACCCGAGGGCTGCAGACCGGAAGCCCATCTAGTTTAACTGGTACAGTAAATAATTTTTTATTGAAAATATCGGTTTAAGCTTTGTTGATCATCAGTATTATTTTTGAGGTTATGGGGATGAATATGAGAACCCTTGCCTCTTCACTTTGCAAAATTTCACATCAGGCAAGTTAACGAATACACTCCCAAGGCATTCAGGGTGTGGTGTCCATCCGGAACTAATATTGTCTTAATTAACTAACAAAAGCAGCAAGCACACTTCTAAGAGAATGATTTCAGGCCTTAATATAATTCTGACTACGTGACTGTATGTGGGCCAGTTTATGTCTGTATAAGAATCAGTTCTACTTAGAAAACTGTGGGAGTCTTGTCCAGCTTAATAAAGGGAGTGTGCGAATAAACGTGGAATCAAATTATATTACAGCAGTTTGTAATTACCAAGAACAGTATGGGCTGGCTAAAAAATATATTTACTTAGAATAAGTTGTTAAGACCATTAGTCATGAAAGCATTTACAGAAATATATTCAACGTTTCCTTGATTTATCAAAACTGAAGCTATTGTACCTTGGTGTTGACTTTTAAAGAACACCTGTAGTTTTGGAGAGAATGATAAGATGCACAGAGGAGGGGTAGAGAAGATTGATATTGCACCTTTTTTTTTACTTATTAAGGGCCTGATCCACAAAAACCGGCCGTAATTTAACTTTTGCCATTTAAGTTACACCGCCGCAAAATCTCTACCTAAGTGCCCGATCCACAAAGCACTTACCAAGAAATTTTGAGCGGTGTAACTTAAATCCGTCCGGCGCAAGGCGTTCCTAATCTAACGGGGCGAGTCCCATTTAAATTAGGCGCGCCCCCGCGCCGGACGTGCTGCGCATGCTGCCGACACGATTTTCCCGACGTGCATTGCGTGAAATTACGTTACGCCGAGTTTTGTGAATCGCGACGGGTAAAAAAAGGTGCGTCGGGAAAAAAAGAGATGCGGCGGGAAAAATTTTTTTCTTAAAAAAAATTTACAGCGTCGCGGGAAAGAAGGGTCTACTTTTACATGGTGAACTAACTTTACACTTTGTAAAAGCAGCCCTAATTTTGCGACGGAAAACGAATACTTACGGAGAAAAAACAAAGCGTAAATGCTTCGTGGATCTCCGTAAGTGCTAATTTGCATACCCGAAGCTGTATTTCAACGAGAAATGCCCCCAGCGGCGGCTGCGGTACTGCATCCTAAGATCCGACAGTGTAAGTCCCTTACACATGTCGGATCTTCTGCCTATCTATGTGAAACTGATTCTGTGGATCAGTTCCATAGATAGAAACAGGGATACGACGGCGAATCAGTAGATACGCCGGCGTATCCCTTTTGTGGATCAGGCTATTTTGGAAGAGTGAATTAAAAGGTGAACTGGCATCAACAGTATAGTGGCACCCGGGGTCAGGTGTCTCATGGTGCCACGAAACATACACTTGCTCAGGATGCAACAGGTGACACCACATGTCCTGTTCCGCCAGTCCAGTTTGGCTCTGCCACATCTCTTCCAGTGACAGAACGGGGTCCCGCCAGGCACCAGTGTGGACCCCATCTGAATATTTAATTAATCTCTCTTCTGTATCATATGACTAGGGTCTACACCACTCGGGTCTGGTCGGGTTTGCTGGGGCACGACTACTTGGGAGGTAGGTTATGAACAGCTCCCCCCACTATAATTGAGACCCGTCACTCCTGCCAGTGCCGAAAGTGCAGGAAACAGGTTAACCATTTTCCTGGCTGGGTCAGCAGCTGTCTCACTAACCAGCATTTAAACACGCTAACATACATACTGCATGAATACGCAATTGTAGCGCCTGTGTACTTTCAGTACAGGTGCTATGTTAAATTTAGATGATAGAGTTAGTTTGCTCTCATCCATGTTGCTTCATTTAAATTAGATTTCTGCCAGGCTGGGCTGTTCTGTGGTTTCATTCTGTGTTCCAAAGATACATTTCCATCTTTGGATAACAGGTGGCGCCAGAGGGGTCCAGGCGGAGGCGCCTTTCTCCAGCAGCCAATTCAGAGGAGTGTTTCCCTCGCGCGGCATGCTGGGGGAGGGTATTTCTGTGGCAGACGCCATTTTGTGGGGTCTTCGCCCGTTCCTGGTTCCAGGTTCAGGGTGTGCGCACAATAACGGGCCCCGGCGATATGGCCTACCAGGCCGGGGCACACGTGCTATGCGGAGTTCCTGACTCTGGGCCCTCATGGCCCGGGGCAACCAAAGCTGCAGAGGGGCCCCAGTGACTTACTGGGTCACCACCCTTCATGAGGAAGATCCCAAGCCAGTTGTGCTGTTCGGTGGGGAGTCGGTCTGAGGTGAGCCCGGAGGCAGGTGATCCAACAGGGCTTAGACAATCCATCAGGGATCTGGGTGGCCGGACACTGAGAAATTATATGCTGCAACTTGTCAGCCGGTAACCCCAAACTAAGAAGTCTACCTGAGGGAGATTCAGGCAAATTATATTCACTGGGAGGATTCACTCTACTATTCATGTTCCTGAGTAAAGGGCCTGTGGCAGAGGTCTCACTCCTAATTCCAATTGCATTAGAGCCAAGTCTGTGGCAGAGACTTGTTCCTTCCCAGAAGTTCTAAGTGATAGTCTGGCTGCCAGGTGTGAGAGAGGCCTGTCCTGGTACACTTTACCCACTCCGGCTGGAGTGGTGACGTGAGTTAAAGTCCCATTGGAGGCAGGACTGCTTCCGTTTATCCATAGGCCTGTATCTGCAAATTCTCCTTTCACCAATCTATTTCTATCCATCTCAAGTTAACTTGTTTGCCATGTTGGGCAAGAAATAAAAGCACAGAAAACGTCACCCTGCTGTTTGGACATTCCGTTATTGCATCTCATCATCATCATCATCCCTAGACACATCACAGAGGTAACATAATCATGCCGTCCCAATTTAACCAGCGGCTCCTGAGGGGGTAGCGCTACACAATGCTTTGCTGCAGCATTTTTAACTCAAGCTGCAGAGTCTGCCGGGCAGTGCTACCTGTTAAACATGCTATTTGAGAGCAATGGGGCTGCACTGCAACCATGAGCCAAACATTTGGCAATATATTACATTTTTGTTTTTGAGTTTAGAAACACTTCAACTTCCTATCCGCTTTCTTAACATGAGGTAATATGGAAAACCTAAGTGTAGCGATACCCCCGAAGGAGCTGCTTAAAGCGGGGGTTCACCCTAAAAAAAAACATTTTTTTTTTTAGCATGCCATCAAGCATACTAGCGCGATCTACAGTATGCCTTTATTTTATTTTTTGGCGCCGTACTCACAGTTTACTGCCGTAGTGAAGTTTCAGACTCCCCGCGGGGAATGGGCGTTCCTATGCAGAGGGAAGATGAGTGACGGCCGGCTATGGCGCGTCACGCTTCCCGAAGATAGCCGAAATAGGACTTGCCTCTTCACGGCGCCTGCGCAGTCAGCTCCGATGTCTGTGCGCAGGCGCCAAATAGCGCCGTGAAGAGGCAAGTCCTATTTCGGCTATCTTCGGGAAGCGTGACGCGCCATAGCCGGCCGTCAATCATCTTCCCTCTGCATAGGAACGCCCATTCCCCGCGGGGAGTCTGAAACTTCACTACAGGATTAAACTGTGAGTACGGCTCAAAAAAAAGAAAAGAAAGGCATACTGTAGCTCGCGCTAGTATGCTTGATGGCATGCTAGAAACTTGTTTTTTAGGGTGAAACACTACTTTAAGTTAGTTCAGTATGTTACTCTGCCTCTCAACCACAAGAGCAGCGGCACACTTAAATGGCAAACAAAGCACAATATGACACTTTAAATTGGATTGGTTACCACTATTCAGGCTATTTCTATGAGTTAAGGCAGGAGGAGAGCAGAGGAATGTTTCCCTTTGTGTCAGGCTTCTCTCTCCTGTCCCCTGACACCACAGGCCCAACCCGAAACACTCTATACAAATCAACAGGCAATAGCTTAACTTCTTAGATAAACTGTCCCACACACCCAATGCATATACAGAGCCCCGAGTATGTGTGTGCGGATCCGTATGGCACTACGAGCTTGAGTCCTTTTGAAGCAAAGATAAGATTTGGTGTCTTCAGCTGGCCACTTTCGTTGGTGCACTTAAACTCCTGGATAGCAGGGCCAAACAATACAACTGGCCCAGATTATCAAGTGAAACAGACAGGGTTTTGTTCAACAAGGTGAGAAGACAATGATGTCTGTATTCAATGTCCCAGAAATGGATAGCCTTATCCCTTTATCCCTGTAGTATTACAAGTGTCAGCAAGATGACTACCAGCAATGATGTCTGTATACAGTGTTCAAATGACTCCTTCTGTAGTGCAGTGTCTCTGTTCCCTGCAGATGGCAGAAATGCCCTCTCACAAAATCCTGCGATCAAGGCCCAAACGAACGTCCCAGAAGAGACAGGCTCTCCTGGAAACCCGACTGGTCACCACACACTGGAACGATTCACTGTTGGTGTAGGTGCGGCTTGATATGCACCTGGGATCCCCCTCTCTCAGGCTGGACGTCCCAACTGGCGGTGAAGGCCTGAATTGCGTGGGGAGATCATCTGAGAGACATCATCTCTCCCTCGGGTCTCATCTCTTCCCTCCCTTAACCACTTAAGGACCGCCTCCTGCACATATACGTCAGCAGAATAGCACGACTGGGCACAAGCACGTACCTGTACGTCCTCTTTAAAGCGGGAGTTCACCCCAAATTTTTTTTTTAACATTAGATTGATGCTCATTTTGTCAAGGGGAATCGGGTAGTTTTTTTAAAAACGAAGCAGTACTTACCGTTTTAGAGAGCGATCTTCTCCGCCGCTTCCGGGTATGGTCTTCGGGACTGGGCGTTCCTATTTGATTGACAGTCTTCCGACAGGCTTCCGACGGTCGCATACATCGCGTCACGAGTAGCCGAAAGAAGCCGAACGTCGGTGCGGCTCTATACGGCGCCTGCGCACCGACGTTCGGCTACTTTCGGAAAATCGTGACGCGATAGATGCGACCGTCGGAAGCCTGTCGGAAGACTGTCAATCAAATAGGAACGCCCAGTCCCGCAGCCCATACCCGGAAGCGGCGGAGAAGATCGCTCTCTAAAACGGTAAGTACTGCTTCGTTTTTAAAAAAAACTACCCGATTCCCCTTGACAAAATGAGCATGAATCTAATGTTAAAAATTAACATTTCCGGGTGAACCTCCACTTTAAGTGCCCAGCCATGGGTCGCGGGTGCGCGCCCGCGACCCAGTCTGAAGCTCTGTGACCGCGGCCGCGGGACCCGTGGACTCGATTGCCGCCGGAGTCCCGCGATCGGTCCCCGGAGCTGAAGAACTGGGAGAGGTGTGTGTAAACAGAGCTTCCCCGTTCTTCACTGTGGCGCTGTCATTGATCGTCTGTTCCCTGATATAGGGAAAGGCGATCAATGATGTCACACGTCCAGCCCCGCCCCCCTACAATTAGAAACACATATGAGGTCACACTTAACCCCTTCAGCGCCCCCTAGTGGTTAACTCCCAAACTGCAATTGTCATTTTCACAGTAAACAATGCATTTTTATAGCATTTTTTGCTGTGAGAATGACAATGGTCCCAAAAATGTGTCAAAATTGTCCGATGTATCCGCCATAATGCCGCAGTCATGAAAAAAATCGCTGATCACCGTCATTAGTAGTATAAAATTTTTTTTTTAAAAAAATGCAATAAAACGATCCCCTATTTTGTAAACACTATAAATTTTGCGCAAACCAATCGATAAACGATTATTGCGATTTTTTTTACCAAAAACAATACGTATTGGCCTAAACTGAGAAAAAAAATGTTTTTTATATCTTTTTTGGGGGTATTTATTATAGCAAAAAAGTAAAAAATATTGATTTTTTTTTTCAAATTTGTCACTCTATTTTTGTTTATAGCGCAAAAAATAAAAACCGCAGAGGTGATCAAATACCACCAAAAGAAATCTCTATTTGTGGGAAAAAAAGAACGGCAATTTTGTTTGGGAGTCACATCGCACGACCGCGCAATTGTCAGTTAAAGCGACGCAGTGCCGAATCGCAAAAACTGGCCAGGTCCTTTACCTGCGTAATGCTCCGGGGTCTTAAGTGGTTAAGGCTGACTCACTTTTTCCCCAGGACACAAGATGGAGTCTTTTACTTTGCTGTCACAGAGCATCCTGGGCTTTATGTAGTTCCTTCCTAAATAGCAGGCTATAGAGCAGCTTGGTGAGGGAACTGCATGTCCCAGAATCCATTGTAGCTGCTTCCTGCAGCTTAGTACAATCTCTCTGTTTGGCTGATGTAACTGTGCTTTTAATTGGCTTACTTCTTCCTGCCAATAGGGGCACATAGAGGCTACTGAATGCACACCTCTGTGTGTGTCAGCTCACATTACATTAACTCAGTCAGTGAAACAGGAAGAAAGGGGGGCGGTGAAAAATACCCCTTGCAGCTGCTGGCAGGCAGCTCTCCCTAACTCCAGCTGGAAAGCCTGTGTACATTGTTCCGGCCAGCTTGGCGGGGTCGTGGGTTATAAAGTGAGACACCCGCTACACTTTTAAAGCTTACTATTGTGTTTTCAGAAAAGAGCAAGTGTAAATGTAAGTTAATTTATGCTATGTGAACAGGGATGTGACTATTCCCATTTATGTTATCCCACTTTGGCTGCAAAAGTATAAAAATACTTTAACCTTTTCCTGCGCACTGTATAGTAAAATGACGACAGGCAGGATCCCCTCCCGTTCTTGGACGACGCCATATGACGTCACCCCAAATAAAAAAAAATATATATATATATATACAATCTGGGGGCCAATGACCACAGTCCCATATGGAATAGAATAAGTGGAACATGTGCTTCAAAAAAGAGAATCACAAATTTCAACTCACAACAGTGAGGCCGCGTACACACGACCGGTTTTCTTGGCAGAATTCAGCAAGAAAGTCGATGGGAGACGTATTCTGCCGAGAAAACCGGTCGTGTGTACACTTTTCGCAGAGAAACCCGTCGAGGAACTCGTCGAGCCAAATAGAGAGCATGTTCTCTATTTCCTCGTTGGGCAATGGGAAAATTTGGCTCGCCGAGATCCTCAGCGGCTTCACAAGGAACTCGACGAGCAAAACGACGTGTTTTGCCCGTCGAGTTTCTCGGCCGTGTGTACAGGGCCTAAGGGTTTGCCTGAAATTCGACCTTGGTCATCATCATCCAGGATCCACCTACAACCCAAGTGGTCTTCATGAGGAGCTATATTTTATAATGCTGTGCCTTTAGGACCTTTGTTTGATGTTATGGTTCCTGTTATCATCATTACAGATCTTCTATCCACCGATTAAATTACAATTTTGGGTTATTGAATGAGACATGACATAATGGGAAATCTAACACTAATTTCACAATCTATATATGCTTTTTTCCTGCCGAATTTTACTAGCCGCCCTTTAATAGGCCAGTTTGGGATTTGTGATTAGAAGAAATCTGGAAACAAATTGGTTCAAGGTTTTGCTAACATACTATTTTCCTAAAGCAATCCTTTGAGACTGACCCCAACATAAAGCTTTGATTGTGTAACTGGATGTCAACATTCATTAACAGGCAAGGCTTACAGGGAGTTAGGTCAGTTGTAAACACTCAGTGAAGGGAAATCCCTGTACAGGGAATCATGGACTTTAGAAAGCTAAAGTCAGAAAACCAAACTAAGGAATTAACTCTGGATGTCCAGACAAATCCTATGTGTAATTAAAACATTTAAAGGAACTTCCCAAAACACTATCTGTGTCTGACAATGAACATGCTTCCAATTTGATTTTAGTAACCTCTGAGGCCCTGTACACACGACCGAACATGTCCGATGAAACTGGTCCGCGGACCAGTTTCATCGGACATGTTCGGTCGTGTGTACGGCCTATCGGACAGGTTTCCTGGCCTAGCGGACAGGTTTCCAGCGGACAAAAGTTTCTTAGCATGCTTAGAAACTTGTCCGCTGGAAACCTGTCCATCGGACATGTCCGCTGGTTATGACGTGTAACCAGCGTCCCGAAATCCCGCGCATGCGTCAAATTGATTCGACGCATGTGTGGAAGCATTGCACTTCTGTGTTTGAGAACGTGGGTGTCTTCTGCGTCAACGCGTTCTCTATGTGTGTACACACATCAGACCAAAAGCCCCCAGGAGACATGTCCGATGAAAACGGTCCGCGGACCGTTTTCATCGGACATGTCTCCTCGTGTGTACAGGGCCTAACCCTCCTTTATAATACCTATTTCAGCACCAGCTCTTATTAAAGTGTTTCAGACTGATATGTAAACTTAACAAAAAATCATATTTCTTTGTTTTTGAGCCTGAATGAATGAAAAACTTGTATAGTGATTGCTATTTCTCATGTTTTGTATAAATGTAGAGAAAAATTTATTTTGAAAATAAAGAAATTGAAAAAAAGGAAAAACTTGTATAGCGCTACAAATGCAAACTGAATCGTCTCAAGGCACTTGGTATCCATTTCCTTCTAATTTGGCCTTCAGAATTAGAGTTATATTCTGAAGGCATGGTGATTAATTTCCGTTCGGATATTGGTTGGTAATGTGTTCCACAGTCGGGGTCCTTGGAATGCAAATCTTCGTTCTCCTTTGGTCTTGGGGATTTGAAGTAGATTTTGGTTAGTTGATCGGAGAACGCGATTGGGGTTGTGGTATTTTATTTTCTCATAAAATATTGGGGAGCGATTCCTTGTACACATTTGTGCGTTAGGCAGAGGGCCTTAAATGTGATCCGGTCCTTCATGGGCAGCCAGTGAAGGGACCTGAGGGAGGGAATGATTGATTCCCAGGTTTTTTTTCCTGTTACAAGTCGTGCCGCCGTATTCTGGACGACTTGTAGACGAGCAACCTGGTATTTTGGGAGACCAAGGTAAAGGGCGTTTGCATAGTCGAGCCTGGAGTTGATAATTGTTCCCATCACTACTGCTGTGTCTTCTTTTGGGATGAAGGGAACGAGTCTACATAGCAGGCGCAGCAGATGGTGAGATCCGCTGACTACTGAACCTATTTGTGCATCCATTGTCATGTCGGAGTCAAAGGTGACTCCGAGGCTTTTGACTTTGGTGCTAGGGGTAATGGGTTGTCCCAGTATAGGCGGGGGCATCCACGTCGTGGTAGCTGGTCTCTTTAGGTTTGCGTGGAGCAGAAGAAGTTCTGTTTTTGATCCATTAAGTTTAAGGTAACTCTCCATCATCCAGTTCTATATCAAAGTGAGGCATTTTTCTAGCCCGAGAGAATGATCCTTTTTGCTACAGACATGAAAATAAAGTTGAGTCTGTGCTGCTGGGCACAAAAACAACTCAGACAACGCACACACAAAAGGTGCATTAGGGTGTTTCAGATGGTCCCCTCTTGAAGAGGAAAAAACCCTCCCTGATCCCCCTGGGACATAAGACCCCACTCCTCATGATCAGCCAAAACCAATGAACGAGTACTGGGTGGGAGAGACTACCCCAAGGCAGAAGTGGAAGAAACCTCAGGGCAACACACCTTCCCCCTAGATTTAAAAAAAGATTGGAAGACCCACACCCTACAATCCTTGAGTGAAAAGGTGACACAAAAAAAGTGCAGTGACAGACAGTCAGAAACATTTATGAAAAATGCTAAACTGCAATACTATGGGTAAGACTTAAAGCCTGGTAACAAAAATGTCCCCAGTCTCAAGCAAAAGGCTTAGCTCATGAGGCATTGTGCAGAATAAATATGTATAAATATTATTATTGCTGGAAGGGTAGGCGGTAGGGTTGCCACATCATCCCTTTAAACCTGAACACATATGAATTACACAGGTTCTGAGGCCAATTTAATGCAAATAAGTGAGTGTAATTACCACCTTAATCAGCCACAGAACCTGTTTAATTAATATGTGTTCAGGTTTAAAGGGATAAGATGGCAACCCTAACTTTAATGGCATCCCAGTCTTAGTCCATAGGGTTCAATATTGAGTTGGCCCATCCTTTGCAGCTGGGGCTACCACCTAGTCCCTTTAAAACCGAACACATATTGATTACACAGGTTCTGTGGCTGATTAAGGTGCTAATTAAACTCACTTGGTGTCTTATCTGCATTAAATTAGCCTCAGAACCTGTGTAATTCATATGTGTTTGGGTTTAAAAGGATGAGGTGGCAACCCTAGTAGGTGGGTATCAGAGGACTGAAGATTTCAATGAAAGCAGCACAAAGGACGCTCTGCACTGATAGTAAGTAACATCCTTGTGTTCATTTTTGTTAATGGTTTGACTAAACTTGGGTTTTCATTTTAGCTATTAATTTTAAAACATAATCCAGGTTAATTGCACCAGATTTTGAATACATAAACAATATATTAAATGGTGCAGAGAAGATATATACAGATGCTTACAGTAAACAATGTGAACAGCTATCAAAGGATCATCTCCATAGTTAAACACGAGCCTTGACAGCGCAGCTGATTAGATGGATCACAGATCCTGAGCATATTGTTTATCTTTCCCACTCACATATGTTTATTAGGGACAATGAGGGATGACGTTATGCTCACAGGACTGTCCCACAGGAAACAGAGGATTGGAACATGGGGCTTCTAGGTTTGTTCAAAGTTGGTTATAAATAGAGATCTTACGGCTGAGTTTCCATTCTGCTGCGGATGATTTAGAAGTGTGTAATGATAAACAGTGACATACACACAGATGCTACTGTGGATGACCCTTAAACGTACTCGCAGGAAAAGTTGATTCTGTGCTGTAACTTACCAGAGGAAGTTTTGCAAAGCATTTGATGAGCGTCATGTAGTTTTCTTAATTCACGTAAAGGTAAATATTGTTGCAGTGTTTACAAGTATTCTAAAGTTGCACTCTAGAAGTTACCATATTTACATTGGCCCAGCTTGACTTGATGTAAGTGTCCATATGTAGTATCAAGAGGGTTGATGGGTATGCTGTAAACCCTGTAGTAGTCTGTGCTTAATGCAGTGATAGCCGTAGTCTTCCGGGTGCTACTCCGGGTGCTAGAGGGTGATTTCCCTCTGCAAACTGAACAAACCAGGTCGCTAATGTGGCACCTCCACCATTCGGATAATGCTTTGTATTTCTTTCAATGAATACAATGCATTCTCTGATAAGTTGTGATGGAGAAAAGAGGGACATCATGACCACTTGGCCTGATCAGATAATTCCTTGTATTCATTTAAAAAAAACAAGGCATTTTCTGAATGAAGCATGGTGGAAGTTCCTTGCAAGTTTGGTGCTGCATCTCTGCAAATGGAGTTGGAGATTTGGTCAGGATCAATGGTGTCCTCAATGCTGATAAATACAGACAGATACTTATCCATCATGCTATACCAACAGGGAGGCATGCAATTGGCCCCAACTTTATTCTGCAGCAGGACAACAACCCCAAACATACTGGGATTACATGACAAAAGGATTTGAGGCAGCCTACATCCACAATAGATCTGTGGTTCTTCTCCAAGATGTTTGGAACAACCTACCTGTCGAGTTCCTTTCAAAAACTGTGTACAAGTGTACCTAGAAGAATTGATGCAGGTTTGAAGTCAAAGGGTGGTCACACCAAATATTGATTTGATTTAGAACTCTCTTCTGTTCCATTTACTTTCTATTTTGTTAATTGATAAAAAAAATAAACTATTAACACTTCTATTTCTGAAAGCACTCTGAAAGGGGTTGTAAAGGTTTGTTTTTTTATTTTCTAAATAGATTCCTTTAATCTAGTACATTGTTGGTTTACTTACCTTTTCCTTCGATTTCCCTTCTAAATGTTTTTTTCTTTGTCTGAATTTCTCACTTCCTGTTCCTCCTCAGTAAGCTTGCCCCCATCATCCGAGCGGTGGTTAGTCAGCCAGAACAGCTTACTGAGGAGGAACAGGAAGTGAGAAATTCAGACAAAGAAAACAAGAAAAAAAAACATTTAGAAGGGAAATCGAAGGGAAAGGTAATTGAACCAACAATGCACTAGCTTAAAGGAACCTTTTTAGAAAATAAAAAACGAACCTTTACAACCCCTTTAATTTACAGCATTTTTTTTACACCTGCCTAAAACCTTTGCACAGTAGTGTATATACAGTATATATCAAAGATTTACATGAATACTTTTTTACACCGTGACCTATCAATGTCTTTATATGTGTGTATATATATATTTTATATATATATATATATATATATATATATATATATACATACACAAAAAATACAATTAAACCTTAAAAAGTCTATAAAGTACCCTTCATCTCCATCTTGTGAGTATAGATTACAGATGTTAATACCAGAGTTACCTGTAGATTGGAAGCTTTTGCCAGGCTTTAACACGTTTGCCAAAGCTTGCTAAAAGCTTGAATACCCAAATGATGGGAATGTATATTGCATGTGTTGAGACCAGTGTCGATCTACTTAATGCAGGTCAAAGGAATGTCAGAAGGATGTCAACTGCACTTTTTAATATATAATCACCAATATGTCTGACTATTGCCATCCAAACAAACCTGAAGCCCATCAACCCAGTTCTTCATTTGCTTGATATTTTACTGTTATGGAGAGGATCTACAGTTTGTTATGTAAAAACTTCAAAGGTTGGGCTTCCTTTACTGATACTACTAGTATGCTAACATCTGCTATTTGCATATTCTATTTTAATGCTTCCTTTGTTATAACTTTAGAAAATTACTGTCTTGACAGTGAACTACTGAACAGACAATTTTCCCTAGCAGAAGACACTTTATAAAACATTAAAACAAGCTCTAAAAAAATATTTCATTTGTCAAAGCAATGATATACATGAACAGAAACAGATTACGGTATGTATAAAATTGCAGCTTCTTTCTTTTCTTTTTTTTTTTTACCCTTCAAATATTTTTTTGAAGAAAATTTGCGATTTAAAAGCCTCCAACAGATACAGAAAGGGGTAGATTTACAAAATTTGTAGGGCTGTTACTGATCAAGATTTTTCTGTTCGATTAATCGTTTTTTTTTAAATCGATTAATCTACTAATTTCGATTAATTATAACGCACATACAGATCCAACTACTTTTAGCTGATCTCCTTGCAGGCTGATTCCCAGTGCAGCTACTAACAACTGGAAAATGGATAGAAGGATACAAAAAACACACAAAGGCAGCGCTCGATGGGAATAGCATTAAAACTTTTATAGTCTTCAAGTAGGTAACCAAATAAATATTGCACTGGAGATAAAATCGATGTAGCTACATAAACTGTAAAAATGGTGGTTAACATCAGTCCGTTGGCATGTAGATGTCCCGTAAAGGGAACTATCACAACTCCCAGTGGATGGTTGTAGAATCCCAGGTTCATAGAGGGAAGTGATAGAGGAAAGTGTAACAGCCCTTGCGTGTGGCAGATAGCAAGGTCCCGCCGGCTTGCAGATATGAAGGCACAGCAAAGGAGCCCTTCAGATGTACACGACAAGCCCCGCCGGTGTCCGTGACGTTACTGGATCTCCGACAGAACTCCCTGAAGGCCCAGAAGCCGGTGGAGAGGTGAGTACCAATCAAAAGAATGTTAATCGATCAAAAAGATTTTGATCGATCAAAAAAATTTAAGATTAATCGATTAATTAAAAGTTAATTTGCACAGCCCTAAAAATTTGTATTATATAAAAATGCAGCTTCATTTATAATTCCCCCCCTTTGCTACTACAGAATAAAACCTTCCCCTAACCACTTCTTTATTGTGTCTCTGGTGTGAAATTCTGTCTCATATTATTAGTTCTCAAACTATTAGTGATTATAATGCTAGCAATATAAGCGATAATAGTGAAATATTATTAATAAAGGTGATGTTAACGGTGGAAGTATGAATAATATAATGTGTAGTGTAGGAATATAATAAAAATAAATAAGATTATTAGCCGTAGCAATACAAGTGTATGTAGCTGTTGGTTGCTACTAGTTACAAACATCCACCAAATCACCCTTCTGCCAGACCTCCATCTATCACTTCTGAGACAATGAGCAGTCATTTGCATTGTTTTGTTGCGTTTATTGCAGAATACAACTTGGTTGGGGTAAAGGGAGATATGAGATGCCCAAAGCACTTATTGAATTTCCATCATATGTATGGAGCATTGATTAGTAGAATTTGCCCTGAAAAACAATGCACTTGTAACATGCACAGTCTCTTCCCCTGCATATCTCCACTTCAGACTATTGCTCCTCCTCCTATGCACTGGCTCCTGCAGAACTCCTCTCCTCCTGTACAAATCCTTTGCTGCAAAACTGTTAGATGACTGTCTCATCACTTCCAGTAAAGCAAAAGGGGATCACTCTGAATAACCTCAGCTTGCTGGCTGCACTTAGTTACTGTAGTAAAGTATCTTGAATGGTGTTGCTTGAACAAATCACTAAGTCAGAGGTATACAGTACATCTCCCCGGCGGCTCAGTGATTTTAGTAACTACACAGTCTCTTGGATGATATTACCTGAGTGCTTTACTAGGCCAGAGATACTCTGTACCTTTCCCTGATGGCCTAGCAATTTAGCAGCACATGGCAATAAATGGACTACTGCTCCCAGTCAGTCCAATATGCAATTCCTGCATTTCCCGACCGCAGCAATTTGCACTATTCCCCACAATCTTCCTCTTGCTCCAATTCTCCACTGTAGTAGACACACTGACCTTCTCCTACCCCAAGTTCATGATAGAAACACAAATTGTAGCAGCTCCTCCGACCCTCCTCTGCTTTCGGCGAGTCCCCCACGTGGGGACGCCCTACAGCAACTGCCTAACACTCCATTCTCACTTGTCCTGCAATGCAGAATCCCCCTTAGCAGCATGTGACCTCAGCTTATATGCATACCTCCCAACATTTTGAGATGGGAATGAGGGACACCTACTAACATACATATGTAGGCATAGGGCACGCCCCCTGCCACACCCCCTTAAAGGAGTATTAACCCAAAAAAAGGTTAATTAAATACACAAGGTTTTTTTACCACTACTTTTCCTTTTTATTGGCTTTTAAAATTTACAAATGCAGCAATTTAGAAATGGGAGGAAAGGTTTAGCATTGGGAAACACTTTTTGATAGATAAAAAGTGAATTTTATAAACAACTATATGGATCAGACCGAAATGAGGGACAAATGAGGAGGAAAGAAGGACAGAGGAACTTTGCTCCAAATCAAGCACAGTCCCTCAAAATCAGGGAGAGTTGGGAGCTATGTATATGGGAGGCCTGCTCCCTGTCAATACCAAATGAGGATTGGTCAGAGCTCCTAACATGAGCTGCCTGCTACTCCAACTTCAGGCCCAGCCTCTTCTCCAGAACAATCTTTATGGAATTTGGGGAGGCGCCACAAAGCCTGAGCACAGGTGGTCACACCCACTGCTACACTAAACACTCCCAGTCCCAGATCAAAACAGACAGGCCTAGCCTAGAACATAGGCCTGCCTAAATTTGCCTGTACTGATAGCTTAAACCCAGAAAAAAATCCTATTCTAGCACTTACCTAATGATAGAGGGTGCAGCATGTAAAAAAAAAAAAAAAAAAAAAAAAAAAAAAATAGTACATAATACAAATAAAATAACCGTATGAACATTTAAATAATTGTAATAAATACATTTATTTATTATAAGTACTTTAATAGCAATGTCAATTTACACAGCGCTTTACATATATACTGTACATTCACATCAGTCCCTGCCCCAAGGAGATTACAATCTAAGGTTCCTAACTCACATTCATGCATATACATACTAGGGCAAATTTAGACAGGAGCCAATTAACCTACCAGCCTGTCTTTGCAGTGTGGGAAGATACCAAAGTACCCGGGGGAAACCCACGCAGGCACAGCGAGAGCATAAAAACTCTGTGCATGGTTGGAAGTGTTAACCTCTTAGCCAATGTGCTGTCCAAATATTATAGCAATACATATGAAATAGTAATA
The DNA here is from genome assembly GCF_905171775.1 of Rana temporaria. Lineage (NCBI taxonomy): Eukaryota > Metazoa > Chordata > Amphibia > Anura > Ranidae > Rana > Rana temporaria. Next base: position 94,936,487 of record NC_053489.1, on the reverse strand, counting down.
ATATTAATGGTAAAAACACATTATAAATGTAACAGTATTGATGATAATAAATACAATGCATTAAAGGTATCATATAGATTTCTTACTATGAACAACCATGTAATCAAAGAACCAGCTGCTGAAAACATATTGGTGTCAAATACTAAAACATTGGCAGTACGGACACTAATCACTTCTTTTGTAGTCGTATTTTATTTTATGGATATAAAAAAAACAGCCCTTAGCTTAGTGAATGAGGCGAAGCTCTGCCCTCTTCCAGCTTCCAATCATGTGCAAACAAAAATTTAGAATTTAAAAATTTCCGTGCACGTGATTTGGTATTCTTTTCAAAGTGAAATCCACATATTCACTAAACTAAAGGAATGTGCCCAAAATGAAAATCCTGTTTGCCTTTACTAAATCAACCCCACTGTGTGAATGAATGATTTATTGTATCAATTCGACCCTAAAGAGAAGAGAAGGTCTATGAAGATCTCCAAAATCACAATGGGATGGTTTACTAAATAATATAACTACAAGAGCAGTAAAATGAATGAAAAGAGGTTTCATTGGGAAGAAGTCGCATGTACAGAGATGAAAACACAAGTGAGGAAATGAAACATTCCATTCCTAATGAAAACCAATCTCTACTTTACTTCATCCAAATTTCCTTTGCAAAGAGATCCAAACACAGATCCACAATTAGAGTCTAATAATCAAGGTAAATGTATATTACTATCACTACTATGAAGATAAATATGGCTATGATGACATTTATGGCAATTTATCCTACAGAATGAGAAGACATATGCTAGATCATACCAGGACGGAAAAATATAATGAAAACAGGGAAGGGAAGGATTAAGTGCATACTATCATGGAGAATATGTGGAAAGAGAATTACCGGCAGGAGCAATTTTAGATTTTCCATCACTACACTCCATGGGCCAGATCCACAGACAGAGTACGCCGGCGTATCTACTGATACGCCGGCGTACTTTCAAATTACCCGTGTCGTATCTTTGGTTTGAATCCTCAAACCAAGATACGACGGCATCTGGGTTTGATCCGACAGGTATACGTCCTCGTACGCCTTTCGGATCTAAGATGCAATACTTCGGCGTCCGCTGGGTGGCGTTCACGTCGTTTTCCGCGTCGAGTATGCAAATTAGCCATTTCGGACGATCCACGAACATGCGCATCGCATTCTCTTACGTCGTCTCTAGTCGGCTTTTTCCGGGGTATAGTTAAAGCTGCTTTTTTGCGGCATATAGTTAGATTTGCCATGTTAAGTATGGCCGTCGTTCCCGCGTCGAAATTTGAATTTTTTCTTTTTTTTGCTTAAGTCGTCCGTGAATCGGGATGGATGTAAGTCACGTCTAATTTTAAAAAATGACGTCCTAGCGACGTCATTTCGCGCAATGCACGGCGGGAAATTTAGAAACGGAGCATGCGCAGTTCATTCGGTGCGGGGACGCGCTTCATTTAAATGAGTCACGCCCCCTAATCGCTGATTTGAATTTCCGCCGCCAGAGATACACTACGCCGCCGTAACTTACGGCGCAAATTCTTCCAGGATTCAAACCAGTCAAAAGTAAGTTACAGCGGCGTAGCGTATCTCTGATACGATGCGCCGATCTAATTCTATGTGAATCTGCCCCCATGATTCTACGCATGAAAACCTTAAAAGATAAATAGCACATGGGTGCATGTGACAGGGTAGAAACTGGGCTATAGCTGTCAACCTATAATTGGAGAGTCCCTTAGGAAAGACTTTCATTGCAGGAGCACCTGGAAAGATAACCAGGTTTTATTTTGATGAAAACTGCAGATTTAAAAAAAAGATAGCTTATGTGCGTAATTTGGTTTAAAGCTACTTTAACCTCTTGTCTACCGAGGTGCATTTATAAACGTCTTGGTATTCAAGGGGTTAAAGCAAGCTCACGGCTGCTGTGACATTTAACAAGCCATAAATTCTAGCAGATTATAACATAAAAAAAAATACTCCAGTAGACAAGAATATATATTTTTTTAAATCCAACAAGTTCTTTATTCAATATAGCAAAGTCAGATACAAGCCAGTATGATTCAGAACAGCATAACAAGAAAAAAAGGGAAAACATATTTCACAGCATTATTTCACCATACATTAGTGTAAAACGTAGGCAAAATTAAGCACACTTAACTCCCAATTTCCTGGCTGGGGCAAAGTTAACCACTACCTACCTATACACCGTCCCGGCATAATACACACGGTTACAAGGTATGAAGAGCAGAGTGCAACCAAATACAAAACATTGCATACAATAAAGAGTAAATTGCAGGCACAACAACATAAAGGTGCAGTTCTTAAACATAAATGTTGGGGTAGACATCTGGCAGCGAAGAATCCAAAACAATGAGACTGTAATGTGTATGGTCAGCTTAAATTGGACCCTTAGTTCTTGTTTTCATGAGTTACATGTGTAGTGTCCTCTGAAGAGAGATCTGCATTCAAATCACTTTTAAGAGGGCATTTGACATTTATATAAGACCTCCTCACTGCTTGATTTAACCCTGTAAATGCTCCATTGATCTGTATGGGTCGCATTTGGCGGTGGTAACTCCTGCCAAATGCGACACATTGTCTCATTTTCTTGCTCCAGCCACAAAGCACAGCATTGTGGGTGTGGCATATGTACAGCTCTGAGCGACTGTGTGTCAGTTTTTAGGCGAGTGGTCAGAGGGCAGTAAAACCGCAGCTTAACAGCCTGATTCGTAAAGGAAGCTGGTGCCGGAAGGTGTGAAAAGGTAACAGTGTTTCAAAATAGCATATAGTTAAGGAACAATCACATGTCACCAAACTCTCCAAACTGTGAGATTCCATGGCACACGTGCATAGTAAATTTTCCTCTGTCCACAGGTATCAGTTTTTAGGAGAAAAGGGGTAGTTGGTTGTATTCACCCTCAAAGCTGAAGTTCCCCAGTACGTTCTGGACCAGCATTTACATGATTAAGTCATCTCTGTGGGTACACACTATAAGAAAATCGGGTGAACAATCATCTGGTTTTCCTCAATGTTTCACAGCAAGTCGGAACCGAGGAAGGATACAGCAAAGGTTTTTTTGTTGTTGTTTATTGTTTATGATAATGCGCAATCTTTCGTATCTAATTTTTTGGAGTTGGTCTCTTTGGAAATCTTTGTTTGGAAAGTCTGAATCAGATGTTGAAAGTTGTGTACACACTATACGGAAATTGAACGATACTGCCTTGTACGTAATTTTCTTCTGATTTCTTCATAGGGTGTACCCACATTAAGTCTAAGGCCGGCTAAACACTAACAATTTTTTTCATGCAACCCAGCGGGTTGCACAAAAAACCTGACAGCTCTGGTCGGAGCCACTGTACTAACCATGCAAGGTTAGTCCAGCAATCTCCCCCCGCTAAGCTGTTGTGTTCTGACAGAACACTTCCAATCAGCACTCTCTGCCATTGGCTGAGAGTACTGATCGAGAGTCGGTCAGCTGCTGGTTTTCCAGCATGCAGGTCCGACAGAAGCCGGCCAAATGGACAGACTGACATACACACAAGCAGAATGTCGGTCTTCTTTTTTTTTTAAACCGGTAAATGTCTGTGTGTACGGGGCTTTAGGAAGTAGATAATGACTTAAGACAATGCCTGAACAAAGATAGAGTTATCCACCTGGAGAAATAAAGCAGATAAAGGCATTGCCATGGGAAATACTGTGTTCTCCGTGAGAGGTAATAAATTCTGCTTTTACACATTTATTTAGGAAAGGAAGGCCCAGAGCTATGATCAACGAATGAAGCATGGGGCTGGCATGACAGGGTGGAAGGGGAACCAGACAGCATAGAGTTAACGTGTTCAAAGGGAGAGGTGTGATGTTTACTTATGTGGTTGGTTGAGGACACGGGGTGATGGGGAGGAGCGTAGGAGAGTAGACTGTAGGAAGGGGTGGGACAGTAACAGTCAAAGTTGGAAGGCCATCAGATAAATATCCCGCCCTCCCTCCCTGAGATAGAGTAGTAGGTTGGAGCAATGCTGTATCCTGGCCTAGGCCAACAAGGCCCAGGCCTAGGGCAGCACTTTGCAGGGGGGCAGCACGGACAGTGTCTCTGCTGGCTTGCGCTACACTGTTAGGCAAATTAGTTTAGCGCCCCCATAAATCGCCCGCACTGCTTCCAGTATGTGGGCGGTTGGCATTCTGCAACTGTGGGGGGGGGGGGCGTTGCTTCAAATTTTTTACCATCCCTGTCCCATTTCAGAGATTTCCCTTCACTTCCTGTCCCATAGCCAAACAGGAAGTGAGAGGAAATCTATGCAAATTAAGGGAATCCATTGCCCACCCCGACCCCCAGGCCATCAGAACTAGTGTCCCTACTTGAAAATTTCAGGGTGGGTCTTAAACCGTAAGGGGTGTGGCCTTGACAGGAAGGGGTGGGTCATATTTAACCAGTTAAGCCCCGGACCAATATGCAGCCTAAAGACCCAAGGTGTTTTTACAGTTCGGGACTGCGTCGCTTTAACAGACAATTGCGCGGTCGTGCGACGTGGCTCCCAAACAAAATTGGCGTCTTTTTTCCCCCCACAAATAGAGCTTTCTTTTGGTGGTATTTGATCACATCTGCGGTTTTTAGTTTTTGCGCTATAAACAAAAATAGAGCGACAATTTTGAAAAAAATTCAATATTTTTTACTTTTTGCTGTAATAAATATCCCCCAAAAACATATATAAAAAAATTTTTTTTCCTCAGTTTAGGCCGATACGTATTCTTCTACCTATTTTTAGTAAAAAAAATCGCAATAAGCGTTTATCGATTGGTTTGCGCAAAATTTATAGCGTTTACAAAATAGGGGATTGTTTTATTGCATTTTTATTAAATTTTTTTTTTTACTACTTATGGCGGCGATCAGCAATTTTTTTCGTGACTGCGACATTATGGCGGACACTTCGGACAATTTTGACACATTTTTGGGACCATTGTCATTTTCACAGCAAAAAATGCATTTAAATTGCATTCTTTATTGTGAAAATGACAGTTGCAGTTTGGGAGTTAACCACAGGTGGCGCTGTAGGAGTTAGGGTGCACCTAGTATGTGTTTACAACTGTAGGGGGGTGTGGCTGTAGGAATGACGTCATCGATCGTGTCTTCCCTATAAAGGGAATGACGCGATCGATGCGCCGACACAGTGAAGCACGGGGAAGCCGTGTTTACACACGGCTCTCCCCGTTCTTCAGCTCCGGGGAGCGATCGCGACGGAGCGGCTATAAACAAATAGCCGCGCCGTGGTCCCGGATCGCTCCCCGAGCGGACCCGACCGCCCATGTGCCTGTACGTGCCATATTGTGGACGTATATGTACATGCGGGGGTCGGGAACTGGTTAAATTAGGGGGTGCACAAGTTTAGTCAGGCCTAGGGCAGCACAAAACCTAAATACATCCCTGGGTTGGAGGTATATAGGTATTGAGGTGGCGGTTGGGACCCCTTGGATGTGGTTAAAAATCTGTTGGTGGGATTCAATGGGGAACCATCGTTGGTATGGTGTCCTTTGGTTGGGTGTGGTCCAATAAGTGGGACCAGGTTATGGTAGACCTGTAAGGTCTGTGGTCAAGTGTTAATGTCCTTGCGTCTGTGTTTTGCGGCTGGGGACATTAATCTTTGGTTAATGTTATTGTTATTTTGTTTAAAAAAAGGCATGACTGACGTTTAACTCCACTTTGTGTTATGCATTTTATTGGGATAAAGTGGGTGGAGTTTAGAAGGGTTATCTAGGAGTCTGGTGGCGACCTCTGAGCTACCCTAGTCCTGCTACTTCCACTTTAAGAATATTGGTTTCTTTAACTTACAATAAAATCTCAGAACAAACATATTTACACGAGCCACATGTATAATATGTTATTAGAATAAACAGCATGACAGTGTTGGAAGATGTAGTCAATTTATTCCTTGTTCTGGCAACAAAAATTAAATAGTGTTGAATATGGTATCCAAAAATCAGATTCTACTTACCATACAAGGGAATTGAAAGAACAGATATTTCGTAATGGAGTGAACAATGGCATCTAATGAACCATGAAGACGAAATACACTATGCATTGTGGATCAGTGACATTCCCCATTCTCAGTCAGGATAATTATAGTACTGCATTTACTCTTCTTTAAAGGACAGAGGATGGGTGGTAACACTTCTCTCTACTCATTCCAGGAATGCCACATTATTAGCGCTTTGATGTGGAACCGCCGAGATCTTCAAATTTACATGAGGAAAAATCACCTAAATGAGGCCCAGGGAAATGACCGTTCCCTCCGCAGCTGGACTGCAATGTGTTTACTATTGTCTACAGCTAAATTATACTAACATTATTAGCACACCATACTTCAAAGGCAGAAAACTCTAAAACTATGCAATGAAGTATACAAAAGAGCTTGACAATTTTCTACCACAAATACTGTACATCCAGGTCCATGAAACTATCTACAAATGAGTTGCACAGCCTCATGCAAGTTTTATGAGTTCTATTAATAATTGATGCCGGAGAGTTAAAAATATTAGCGGTGTTAAATCAGATAAGATACAAAGATCAAAATCTACTTAAAACACGCACTACACAAAGAACAAATTGTTGAAGCTGAAGGTTACCGATCAATTACCTTTCACTGATTTGATTATACTATACTGACATCTAAAGCTAGCCATACATATAGATTTACACACAAATTGCGCCTTACTGCCACACACCTTCTGCTGTAGCCATTGTATCCAGTCAGCCAGCACCATCAGCAGTAAAAATACCTGAATGGTGCCTGCATTGGATTGTAATGCAGGAGCTGTTTAACCAACAATTGTATGCCTGGATCCTATGATTTTTCAGTTGACAGATCGGTGGAGTGGGGCCAACAGGGCCACCCACTGAGCAAATTTCAGCGGATCCATAAGAAACCATATGAAAATGAATCCCTATTCGGCCAGCTTAAATCTTTTTGTAACACATATTGGGGGAATTCCCATGACTTTCATTACTTGGGATCAGTGCCGGCCCAAGACATTGTGCTGCCTGGTACCAAGAATGAAATGCTGCCACCCCGAAAAAAAAATTACGCCCACCAAAATGCCCCCACATCCATTATTTTATATCATGATAACTAAAGTGGACCTATCATGGCTCTATAAATGTATATAGGAGTATAAAAAGGACCTGTTATGGCTCTATTCATGCAATTAACCCCACAGTGGAGCAGAGAGCGGAACGGGAGGAGCGGTCGGGCGGCAATTAGCCCCACAGTGGAGTGGAGAGTGGAGCTGGTGGAATGGGATGGCGTGCAGGCAGGAAATTTGCTGCCCCCCTGAAAGTGCTGCCTGGTACAATGGTACCATCGGGTCCCATGGTAGGGCCGGCCCTGCTTGGGATGTCCAGTCATCTTAACAGGATGTAGGCGATAATCACCCCAACAGGATCACAGCAATGAAAACCACTTAGAGATTTTAACGCTTCCTACTTCCATCTATCCAAGAAAAGGATATTGAAGCTTTAAGGTCTGTTTGAAGTTTTAATTTGGAAAACTACGTTTGGGGCTATTTTTAAGGTCTAAGGCTAACCCTGTACGTTTGAAGTATGGAGTCCAGAACAAATTAATTGCCACCATAATGCTCTGCCTGCCTTTTTCAAACTTTGGTCAGTTGGCTTAGAAGGGCAAATAAGGGAGCTTTTGCATACACCATACATTTTAAAAGAAAAAATTCAGTGGATAGTGGCGCAGCGGTTATAGTATATGAAACTGCAATGTGAGTCCATGCAAGAGCCTTATGAGCTTCCTAGTTCTGTGTGAGAAAGCAACAGTCTGTAATAGTAGGGCAGCCTTGCAAAGGGAGTTGAAGCACACTCCAAACATGTAAAGACAAAACAAGAGAAAACAGGCGCCTCTTCAGTAAGGCTGCATTCGCACCTATGCATTTTTAGTGCTTTTTGCATTTTTCAGATTTGCACTTCAGAACGTGTTCCATAGGAAACCATGTTAAATGGACTGTAGTGCAAACCTGCAAAATGCAAAAAGCACTAAAACTGCATAGGTGTGAATCCAGCCTGAGACTGTTTGTATTTATTTCCACAAGCTGAAATGTGAGCAATTGCAAGAGCAGCAGTTTTGCCAATCTGACTTTACAACACCGGGTATGGGGGTGATTTGTAGACATTTGGCCTTGTCTGCCAACTTGTCTTATTGAGGTGCTGCTCCCACTAAGCTTTTTAATGCAGAGACATGTGTTTCTTCATGCATGTGGTACCCAAATGACTACTTTTATTGTGGCTGATACACTACAGGCAATAGATGCAGATCACAATGGTGTTTTCTGCAGCAGATACGGTATGTTAAAAAAGGCCCACACTACATAGATTTGTGGACCACCCCTGACTATAGCATTGGCCTGCACCTGATTGGCCTGCACCTCCTCCCTCGCTGATGTTCTGCCTCTCCTTCAGAACCTTTTCTCCTCTCTATTCTCAGTCACTCACAATCTGCCAACACCATCCACCCTCTTCTTATCATTGTAGCTTGATTTGAAATAATTTGCTTCTTTCTGCTCTCTTTATTTTTTACATTTTCTTAAAACTATTTTAAAAACGTTTCCGCTTATGGTGTGGCAAAAGCATTTACATACATATAACCACCAACAACCTGATATTAAACATTCACTAATTAAATAGACTGTGGGCCAGATTTTCAGTGGAGATACGACGGCGTATCTCCAGATACGCCGTCGTATCTCTGAGTCCAGCCGGTCGTATCTATGCGCCTGATTCTTAGAATCAGTTACGCATAGATATCTATTAGATCCGACAGGCGTAAGTCTCTTACGCCGTCGGATCGTAACTGCATATTTACGCTGGCCGCTAGGGGCGTGTACGCTGATTTACGCGTCAAAATATGTAAATCAGCTAGATACGCGAATTCACGAACGTACGCCCGGCCGACGCAGTACAGTTATGCCGTTTACGTTAGGCTTTTCCTGGCATGTAGTTACCCCTGCTATATGGTGGCGTAAGTGCGGCGTACCAATGTTAAGTATGGCCGTCGTTCCCGCGTCGAAATTTGAAAAAGTTACGTTGTTTGCGTAAGTCGTCCGTGAATGGGGCTGGGCGTCATTTACGTTCAAGTCGAAACCAATGACGTCCTTGCGGCGTACTTTGGAGCAATGCACACTGGGAAATTCCACAGACGGCGCATGCGCCGTTCGGGAAAAACGTCAATCACGTCAGGTCAGATCTGATTTACATAACACACGCCCACCTCTTCACAATTTGAATTAGGCGGGCTTACGCCGGCCTATTTACGCTACGCCGCCGCAACTTTTTTTTTGAGAATACGGCACTTGCCTGTAAAAGTTGCGTAGGCGTAACGTAAATAGGATACATTACACCCGCACAAAGTTGCGCCATTCTACGTGAATCTACCCCTGTATCTACAAAATATAATGCAATGGTAGTAGCTCAGCCCCAGGTGAGCAATACGAATAAAAAAAATATATAACAGGCTTAGAGCTAGTATTGGCGCATAATATTAAATACATGATTATAATCAATTAATGACAAAAAAAATAAAAATTATTATGACTTTTTAAGTTACTACCTCCACCAGTTAATTACTGCTATTACTGCGTGATAAAAAAAAAATCTGATGTTTAAGCCAAAACTGAATTAAATGTCCTTTCTTTTCAAGTTGACATAAATCAGGCAAAGCTAAATGTAAAATTAAAAAAGTCAATTACACATTCAAAATATATAATGGCAGAATAAGGTGTCACAGACACTGTCCATGTAAATTATACTGTTCCATAACACTGCACACAGCTTAGAGAAGTTTGTGAATTTTTCTTTTTTTTTAGAAATCATACTTAGGTTCTGCCCCCAGCTACATCACTAGCCTAGTCTCAAAATACCAACCTAATTGTCCTCTTCATTCCTCTCAAAACCTCCTGCTCTCTAGCGCCCTCATAACCTCTTCCCATATTCGCTACCAGGACTTATCCCGAGCCTCTCCAATCCTCTGGAATACCCTACCCCAATCTGTCAGACTATCTCTAAGTCTATCAACTTCTAGGCGATCCCTGAAAACTTTTCTCTTCGGGGAAGCCTACCCTGCCTCCACCTAACAACTGTTCTTTTAGTTTCTTTATCAGCTCATCCCCCCACAGTTATTACCCTTTCGTATCACTTGACCATCCCACCTAGATTGTAAGCTCTAACAAGCAGCGCCCTACTGTTGTAAAGCGTTGCGCAAACTGTTGGCGCTATATAAATCCTGTATAATAATAATAAGCATGGACATGGTTTGTTACTGGCAGGATCACCAGCTGAAAAACAAAGAAAACAATGAAAGAAATATTATGCAGCCACCACATCTAAGCTACAATGCGAATAATTGTTTCTCAGGTTTAGAAATACTTTAGATTCAATAATTAATTACATTCCACTGATTTAATATATAATCTTCACTAACAAGTACAATCTGGAGATACAAATTGGATTATGGCTGTATGCATTTAGCTAATTTATGACTTTTCACAAAACCCTTGTTTGGCCAAGTTGTTTATTGACACATGGTGTTAAGGGGCTTGATGTGGATGATATGATGGAAAGTTTTGTTAGAACTGTGCCTTAATGGAACGTATTAATCATCTCTATACAAAGATTAAAAAACACGCAGACAGTTTGTTTTTTAAATATTTATTGTCAAATATTTACTATCACTAATATTTACACAGAAGTGACATTGCTTGGTTATGTCTGTTGGTGAGTCCTTATAATGTGAAGTGACTACAGAGATATTCACATTGACTTTAATCGTGGACAGAAAACATCATATGTGCTATCAGAGTGAAATACAGAACCTGTGATTTTTATTTATTGGTTTAAGGATAAAGAAAACATATGCGCTACTCAGTGTATAGACTACTAGAGCGAATAATAATGAAAAGGTGTACTAAATCAAATAAACTGCATAAAGCTGCCAACTCCTATAGTGTCACCACACCATCGACCGCTTTTCATTTATATAAATGAAGCGGCGCTTAATCTAACAACACCCAAAATGAACAGTGAAATAACGTGAAAACACTTTAACACTTGAAAAAGTCACGTGATAGTGACGCAACGCATGTGGTGGATCTGGGTGACGTCACTTCCGGTTACGGCCGAGACCAGAAGCTTGGATTTTATAGGATTCAGCATATGCATTTTACTGTAAGTCTACTTATTATTTTTAATGAACGCATTGTTAATACTACACCATAAGGAATTATTTTTCCTATTACATATGCAAGGGCATGCAGTGAAATATATCTTATGGAGATCGGTATTTGATGCGCATTATCTTTGAACTGAAGGTGAGCGACCATTGCACATGGTGGTGGAGTTTTCCTTTCTTTCTGGAACAAACACTGGATTTTGATTGCTTACGTTGGGATTTCTTTATGAATCACTAACCATTTCATCAGAAGAACTGTATTTATCGTGTTAACCTACATTTTTGCATTGGACTTCTACGATACTTAACTATTGTTGCTATTGTATTTTTTCATTAAATGTTTTTATAAAAAATTTAGCTAATTTATATGTTATATGTCTGATCAGCCCCTACCCTCCCACCTTTAGGAGATCCCTAAGGCTGGGTTCACACTATACTACACGACAGCAGTACGACTTTCATCCTACTTTGCTCTGCAACATCGGTCCTATATTGGTCCTACATTGGTCCTACATTTGTCCTACATCCATCAGTTTTCATGAACAGGATACTACATTGATCCGACTTTGTGATAGTCTGACTTGTTCTTTGACCAATCAAAACAATCCCAGAGTTTGATAAATTCCTTTTACTGCTGCTGTAATAACATGTCGGATGTCAAAAGTCGGATAGTAAGGACAAGGCTTCTACTTTGGTCCGACTTCAATGATATTTAATGGGCTGAAGTAGGATCAGAGGGCCAGATTCACGTAGAAGTGCGGCGGCGTAACGTATCGTAAGTTTTCATCGCAAGTGCCTGATTCACAAAGCACTTGCGAGAAAACTTCCGCCGGCGGCCTCCGGTGTAAGCCCGCGTAATTCAAAGGGGCGTGTGCCATTTAAATTAGGTGCGCTCCCGCACCGGACCTACTGCGCATGCTCCCTTTTGAATTGCTTTGCGCGAAGTGACGTCATTTTTTCGAACGGCGACGTGCGTATCGTACTTCCGTATTCCTGGACGTCTTACGCAAGAAGGAAAAATTTTCAAATTTCGACACGGGAACGACGGCCATACTTTATACAGCACATACGTGTGCTGTGTAAAGTTAGGGCACCAAAAACGACGACTAACTTTGCGACGGGAAACTAGACTAGCAGCGACGTAGCGAATGCGAAAAACCGCTGTGGATCGCCGTAACTCCTAATTTGCATACCCGACGCTGGTTTACGACGCGAACTCCCCTCAGCGGCGGCCGCGGTATTGCATCCTAAGATCCGACAGTGTAAAACAATTACACCTGTCGGATCTTAGGGCTAACTATGCGTAACTGATTCTATGAATCAGTCGCATAGTTAAGAAGATCCTAAAACAGAGATACGACGGCGTATCAGGAGATATGCCGTCGTATCTCTTTAGTGAATATGGGCCAATGTCGGACCAAAGTAGTACAGGGAGCATTTTCAAAGTCGGACCGACTTGTGTCAGACCAGTTAAGACCGCTCTTATAGGGAAACATTGATTTTCACACATCATGCGACATGAGCTCCCAATGTCGGAGCGTTTGTCGGACAAGTGTGAACCCGGCCTGAGGCTGGGTTCACACTATACTACACGACAGTAGTACTACTTTCATGCTACTTTACTCTGCGACATTGGTCCTACGTTGGTCCTACATTGATCCTACATCCATCCCACTTTCATGAACAGGATACTACTTTGATCAGACTTTGTGATAGTCTGAATTGTTCTTTAACCAGTCAAAACAATCCCAGAGTGACATAAATTCCTTTTACTGCTGCTGTAATCACCATGCCGGATGTCACAAGTCGGATGGTAAGGACAAGTCTCCTACTTTGATCCGACTTCAATGATATTCAATGGGCTGAAGTAGGATCAATGTCGGACCAAAGTAGTACAGGGAGCATTTTCAAAGTCAGACCGACTTGTGTCGGACCAGTTAAGAAGGCTCCCATAGGGAAACATTGATTTTCACACGTCATGCGTCATGAGCTCCTAATGTCGGAGCGTTTGTCGGACAAGTGTGAACCCAGAAATGTGTTTATTTAGGGAAGCCTATCCCACACCGACCATACAACTGTCCCTGAGCCACCCCCATCAAATCATTCTCTGCAGCTATTACCTTTTGTACCACCACCCCCTCCCTTTAGAATGTGAGCTCTATGAGCCGGGCCCTCCTGCCCCTTCTGTATTGAACTGTACTGTAATTGTGCTGTCCCCCTCTACATTGTAAATCGCTGCGTAATCTGTTGGCGCTATATAAATCATGAATTATAATAATAATATGTAAAAGTGTTTAACTTTATTTCACGATCAGTTTTTGGCTTGCAATAAACTACGTTTTTCAGCATCTAACTTCATCATTAAAACAACGTTGCCCGCACACGATTGTTTTAAAAAAAATGCTCTAGCAAAGCGCGGTGACGTACAACACGTATGACTGCACTATAAAGGGGAAGTTCCATGCGGATGACGCCACCCTTGGGGCTGCTTTAGCTGATTTTGTGTTAGTAAAAGACGATTCGCGCTTTTCTGTCTGTTACAGCGTGATGAATGTGCTTACTCCATTACGAACGGTAGTTTTACCAGAACGAGTGCTCCCGTCTCATAACTTGCTTCTGAGAATGAGTGGGTTTTTCACGTCGTTTTAGCCCACACGCGATAATTTTTTACAACCCGGAAAACGACATAGTTTAAAACGTCGTTGAAAAATGCAGCATGTTCCATTTTTTTTTTACGTTTTTCAGAAGCCGAAAAATGATGTGAAGCCCACACACGATCATTTTAAATGACATGTTTAAAACACGTTGAAAAATTATCGTGTGTACGCGGCATTAGATTTAGCGCAGCGCCATTTATATAAATTAAGTTTATATTTATTGGATTGTAACTGTTGGTGTCTTTACCAGAGGTTTAGATTTAAGCCTCTACACACACAGATTTTTGAACATCTGATTTTTGTGGCATGCTAGTCTCATGTCAAAAGTGAAGAGGTTATTAACAATCCGGAAATTTTCGTAGGACAGAATACAACGTCAGAAGTGATGTAATGTGTTGAATAGTTTTGTATGTATTCTTTCGTTTCTGAGCATGCGTAGTCTTGCTGGGGTTTTTTTTCATACGAAAAGCATACTATTGAAAAAATAATTGGATGTTGAGTTCACATTCAACAAAAATTGTATAGTCTGCACATCCAGCTTTTGTCTGCCGAAAAAGTGAAATCAGCTGTCAAAAGCACTGTACTAACTATCTGAAAATCGTCAGACAGCTCGTCGCATGAATTTTTCCATCTGATTTTTGTATCGTGTGTACGGGCCTCAAAGTGAAAACATTTGTTGGATATGTTCCTTTGCCATCCAGCCCAGGATGGCGAGGCACCACTCTGCTTCTCCCTCCTCCTCCCCATCCCTTATCTAGGCTAGCATACTTTCTGTAGGCTGCACTATCCCCTGTTAAAGTGATTGTAAAGTTATTTTTTTTAAAGTAGCAAACATGTACTTGCTCCAAGCAATGACTGGTGCTCCTGGCTCCTACTTCTGCCGAGTGCCCCCGCAGCAAGGTTTGCCTTTGTGGAGATGGCGGCGGCAGCACCCGATCCAAAAATCGGCTGGGGAGCCGACATCGCTGGACTCCCGGACAGGTAGGTTTTCTATATATTAAAAGTCAGCAGCTACAGTGCGGAACACAACTTTTGTAGCAAGAAATATAAATCCATTCTGTGCACCAAATAAATACAAAATTTGGATATTAGCTTGTAAAAATAGCAGTACCACCATCACCGTGTTGTACATAACCTGTGCAGAGAGCAGAGATGTGGGAGGGGCCCAGCAGACTCCACCCACTACAGACTGCCTGCAGAAATCTACAGGAAGGGGCGGAGACAAGACCAGTCACCCTGCACAAGGAGAGAGTGCAGCAGTGACCGGTCTCTATTACGGGAAGCTCCTTCACAGAGGCAGGTTCTACACTGGATTACTGCTCAGATCTGGTAGAAATACACAAAGTACACAAAGATTCAAGACAGGTCTCGTACACACGTTTCTCGGCAAAAACCAGCAAGAAACTTGCTGGGTTTTTTTTTGCCGAGGAAACCGGTGGTGTGTACATTTTTCGACGAGGAAACTGTCGAGGAACTCGTCGAGCCAAAAAGAGAGCATGTTCTCTATTTCCTCAACGGGAATGAAGAAAATTGGCACGTCGAGTTCCTCGACAGCCTAACAAGGAACTCGACGAGCAAAACGATGTGTTTCGCCCGTCGAGTTCCTCGGTCGGGTGTACGAGGCCTAAGACTCTTGCATTTAGACAATATTGGCTTATCCTTGAACTCAGCTTTAACCTATCGCCCAGCTCAATGCATCCTGTAAAACACCATTAAGGAAATGTTGTTGTTTTCAAAGCATAACTTAGAATTGTTTGACACTGTCAGTCCTTCCTTCTCTGCATCAAGAACTTTGTATCTCATCCAAACGTAGACCATAAAACGGGTGATTTAGGAGTTCATTCCAGGAACCTTGTAAATACAAGTAAGGCAACTGCAATACTTTCTCCCAGTTTCCTTCTGATTTGCTGCCAGTTGCTGGATGTTTTGGCTGTGCAGAGATCTATTTGTGTGTAACATACACAAAAGCAGCAGACGTTCAAGCACCAAAATTAGCTTCTCCGAGAAGTATTTCTTCCAAGATTGTAATCAAGGTAACACAGAAAGATATTACAGACTGTTTTATGACCGTTAATAGATTATTTTATTGCAGTTTAAATGTTAGCCTCTCGTTTTACAAGTACAGCTGTAAAAGAGTGAAGTGATCTCAAGATCAAAAAGGATACATTTGAGTAAATCAGGCTGAAAGGATTATGCGCGCTTGAGCTATGCAGTACAGTTGATATCAGCATTCAACATTGTTTTTTAAATATTTTGCTCGGTGTGGTGGGAAAGCATGCATGTCTCGAACCTTGAAACTAGAGTTGACTACACACCACCGGGTGGTAGAATGATGAATTTAGCAAAATGCTGCCACATGCTGGGCACCTATGCAAAGTCGTTGGCTACGTAGAGATGTTGGTGCTGAGAAATGCTCCCTAACCAATCTCTTAAAGTGGAGGTCCTGCGGAAAAAAAAATATTAAAAGCCAGCAGCTACAAATACTGCAGCTGCTGACGTTTAACCACTTGAGACCTGCGCTATTGACAAAAGACGTCAACAGCGCAGTTCTCAGGTGCCAACTGGACGTCTTTGGACGTAATTTGAAAGAATTACCCGCGCGCGTAACCACTGTGCCGCCGCATCGCTGGGGAGCCGATGCGTGTACCTGGCGGCCGCGATGTCCGCCGGGTACACGCGATCGTCAGTAACACAGCCGGTAACAGAAGGGACGTGGAGCTCTGTGTGTAAACACAGAGCTCCACGTGCTGTTAGAGGAGAGGAGACCGATCTGTGTCTCTTGTACATAGAGACACAGCATCGGTCACCTCCCCCAGTCACCCCCCTCCCCCCACACAATTAGAACACACCTAGGATACACATTTAACCCCTTCCTCACCCCCTAGTGTTAACCCCTTCCCTGCCAGTCACATTTATACAGTAATTAGTGCATTTTTATAGCACTGATCGCTGTATAAATGTGAATGGTCCCAAATTTGTGTCGAAAGTGTCCGATACGTCCGCCGCAATATCGCAGTCCCAATAAAAATCGCAGATCGCCGACATTGCTAGTGAAAAAAAAAATAATGAAAAAAAATCATAATTCTGTTCCCCATTTTGTAGGCGCTATAACTTTTGCGCAAACCAGTCGCTTATTACGATTTTTTTTTTTTTTTTACAAAAATACGTCGAAAAATACGTATCGGCCTTAACTGAGAAAAAAAATAGTTTTTTAAAAAGAAAATTGGGATATTTATTATAGCAACAAGTAAAAAAAATATATATATTTTTTAAATTGTCGCTCTTTTTTTGTTTATAGCGCAAAAAATAAAAACCGCAGAGGTGATCAAATACCACCAAAATAAAGCTCTATTTGTGGGGAAAAAAGGACGTCAATTTTGTTTGGAAAAGAAGTCGCACGACCGCGCAAATGTCAGTTAAAGCGACGCAGTGCCGGAAGCTGAAATTTCGCCTGGGAACGAAGGGGGTTTATGTGCCCAGTAAGCAAGTGGTTAATAAATAGACACTTACTTGTCCAGGGTGCCCGCGATGTCGGCAGCAGAAGACGAGCAATCTCTCGTCTTTCGGCTGCTCCCACCGTCATCCTCGTGAGGGGATCAGGAAGTAAAGCCTTGCGGCTTCACTGCCCGGTTCCCTACTGCTCATGCGCTAATAGCGCGGCACGTTCCCAGTGGTCCCCGCTGTCTCCTGGGACCAGTGTGCTTCCCAGAAGGCAGCGGGGGAGAAGGGAAGTGGAGTAACTCCTGTGGGAGTCTCTCCCCGGAAGTGTATTATACAGGTATCTGCACCCCCACCCCCCCTGAATAGTGCCAAATGTGACACCGGAAGGGGGGGGGGGAGCTCCGAAAAGCAGAAGTTCCATTTTTGGGTGGAACTCCGCTTTAATAGGTTGCTGGGGTCCTGAGCAGATTTAAATACACTATATTAACACAAATATTAGAACACCTGCCTTTACACGCACATGAACTTTAATGGTATCCCAGTCTTAGTCTGTAGGGTTCAGTATTGAGTTGGCCCAACCTTTGCAGCTATAACAGCTTCAACTCTTCTGGGAAGGCTGTCCACAATGTTTAGGAGTGTGTCTATGGAAATTCAAATGTAGAAAACATAAAAACAAAATTTACAAAACAAGCAGCAGCTCACAAATGTGAGCTATACACATATACAAACTGCAAATTGGAGGAGAGCTACGCATAAAAAATATTTATATAAATAAAATAAAAATACAAATAACGTGATAAAGAATATTGAAGTCCATATCCACAATAAACAATAATAATTTTGAGAATCTTAAAACACAGAAGTGATTGGTGTATTAAATAAATCAGTCCATATAACACATGCAAAAGGGGATGCTCTTAAAGGGGTGGTTCCCCCTAAAACAAATTTCTAACAATACATTCGTAAGACTGCTTACACTGCGGGTAGGCTGGCTTTTGTTTTGTTTTTTTAGTACATACCTCGATATCGCCGTTTCGTCCCTTGGCGGTGGGCGTTCCTAGTTGATTGACGTTCCTCCGACGGGCACATACGTGACGTCACGACTTTCCGAAAGAAGCCGAACGTCACTGCGCAGGCGCCGTATAGAGCCGACTCTATACGGCGCCTGCGCAATGACGTTCGGCTTCTGTCGGAAAGTCGTGACGCGCAGTATGCGCCCGTCGGAGGAACGTCAATCAACTAGGAACGCCCACCGCCAAGGGACGAAACGGCGATATCGAGGTATGTACTAAAAAAACAAAACAAAAGCCAGCCTACCCGCAGTGTAAGCAGTCTTACGAATGTATTGTTAGAAATTTGTTTTAGGGGGAACCACCGCTTTAATGAAAACACCACCAGAAAATGTGCACCTCCACCACATAAAGTGTGTGCTTACCAGAAGGCAAGCTTTCATAAGCTTGCAGCTATTAACCCAGCCAGGGCCTTTGTCCAGAGAAAGTAGAATAGCAGCTCACAGAGATTGGATGGGATGAGACATAAGCCCTATATAAGACAACCAGGGAGACTCGATCATCGGACAATCTGTGGAACCTGTCAGAAATTCAGTATTGTCCGCACTCTGCAATGTGGTTAAAGCTCTGTGTGCATGCACACAACTCTGAGAAGAAGAGCTCTCTGAACAGAGATCTATGGTGTAGGCCTGGAGTGTGTAGACTTCTTGTCAGAGTTGCGTGCATGCACACAGAGCTTTAACCACATTGCAGAGTGCGGACAAGGAAAATACTGGATTTCTGACAGGATCCACAGATTGTCCACTGATCGAGTCTCCCTGGTTGGCTCCTTCCTGCGCTTCTGGAAGAACGGTCAAACATTCCCATAGACACAATCCTAAACCTTGTGGACAGACTTCCCAGAAGAGTTGAAACTGTTATAGCTTCAAAGGGTGGGCCAACTCAATATTGAACCCTATGGAAAGGCAGGTGTCCCAATACTTTTGGTAATATAGTGTACACTAACAAACTGAAGCCAAACTCCAGCTCACGCTGTATAAACACTTACACTTTTTTAATTCTTTTGGGATAAAGGTTTTACATGAATAAAAAAAGCTGATCATTTTAATTACCTTGCCAGTGTTAAATTGTTTGTCTCATCCATGTAAACTGATACATTCGGGTGGAGAGCTTGTGTTTTTGAAAAACAACAGACCTGGATCTGGCTGGATCACCAGATGTAAAATAAAGTAGAACATCTTAAAAATTTACTTAACCCAGGACCCTGCATTCACTATATCTGGTCTCCCACAGTACACAGAAGATGAAAATGCATATATTTTTGTAAATATAAACTGCTTAGTTACTTTTTCTCATTAGCAGTATATAGCAGTCTGGTGACTTCTATCTGTGTCTGGTAAAAGGAGGAGGAGTTTTCATTCTACTCTGACTGTCCTTTGAGGCTGCAGGACCCCTGACCCTATGTCTGGACAGTGCTGATTGGCCCTGTGCTGATAACATGCAATCTCCCAAGAAAAAAAAAAAAACTTTCTAGCAATACACACCAAACTGAGCATGTGCAGAGTGACTCCAAAGGTTTTGTTCTATCAGGAGATGGTTTGGGAACTGTGGAAGAAGGAGAGGATCAGAGAAGACTGGATGAAACAGTATTTTTACACAATGCGAAGGATTAACCCCTTAGGTTTCACAGTGGGTATAACAAGCATTCTGTACTGCCTATACAGAACGATTTTACTGTTGTGGGTTTGGCAGCACTTTAATAAAGGAAACTAATGCAGCCATCACATCTAAGAATTGGTAAGCTGCAATATAATAAATGTTTGCTTTGGGTTTAATTGCCTAATGCAGCCACCACATCGAATTTTTGCTTTCAGGTTTAATACCTCTTTATTTTTAGTGTATGCTTTTCAAAAATGTTGATATGCTCACACAAAAAGCCACCCAGACTCCTCATAGGTTCCTAAAACACCATTATAGTAATAAGCACCTATTGCTTCAAGTTCCTTTATTTCTGGTCTATCAGAAGTCTGAATTTTGGGATAATAGGCATCTTGAATTAAAGGTCTGCAGAACCTAAATTGTAGGTTGTAGAAATGAAAGAGCTACTGGTAACATTCAAATGAATATATAAGCAAATGTTCTGCAAGCTTTGAGGAAATGAAGATATTTCAGTTTAGACATGGCACACATGGGCTTTCTGGGGCCTACGTAGGGGGGACACATGGCCGAAGTCTCCAGTGTGTAACAAGCCTCCACTCTATGGTAATGCTGGAGTACATAATGTACTGAAGAACTAATTACATTGTTATATACTGTATATTTTCATCATACGCTATACAAGCTTCTTTTACAGAAATAGGTATCAGGTAAGTTTATTGGTATAATTATTACTGAAAATATCCCTCCTCCCCAAGACTCCCCTCTTCCCGTTCTATGTCATATCCTATGCATTTTGTACTTTTTCCTAAATGGGAAGTTGAATTTCAATAGGGCCATTTCCCAACATTCTAGAGAGAGAAAAAAAAATGCAGAAATACATGTAACATTTTATAAAGTGGAACATTTAAAGCGGAGTTCCACCCAAAAGTGGAACTTCCGCTTAAACTAAGGTGACCAGATTTTTTAAATGAAATCCAGGGACATATTTTTTCTTTACTAGTAATGGCAACATTTAGTGACTCTCTGCCCGTCGCCGCCTGCCTCACAACCCCTTACTCTCTGGGCCCCGGCTACTACTGGATGGGGAGCGGAGGAAGATCGCCAGGGAAAGGAGATAGGCAGGTGGCTGGCCAGGATTTAAGCCAAGGCAGAAGAACATGCGAGCAGAGCTGATTGGGAATGCGCCCGAAACTGAAGAAATATTCCCTCTGCTCCGACCAGTACATGATCATCAGAAGAAGGCACAGATAATGGAAAAAATACAACCCCCCAATGCTAGTAGAAGCAGCAGAGCGGAGGTGTGTAATTCTAATTTTTTTATTTTAATTCTGCACTGACTGTCTTTGAAATTGCCCCTGCCCCCTATTAAATCCAATCTGGGGACAAAACCAGGGACAGACTTGGTCCAGGGACAGTGTCCTCAATCAGGGGACTATCCCCTGAAACTAGGGATGTCTGGTCACCCTAGCTTAAACCACTCCTCGCCCCCTTACATGCCTCATTTGGCATGTAATTTTTTTTTGGGAGGGGGGGGAGTAGGGGGCTTCAGTAGGAGTGGGACTTCCTGTCCCACTTCCTCCTTCTGCCCAGTAACTGCTTAGGTGACTCGTCATATCGCCTTAGGCGGCCCTTCCCTGTAGGCGATCGCCTGGAACACGTGACCATTCCCAGGCGATCGCCTGTCCACTCAGGGAGCGCAGCCTAGTTTTTTTTTTGGCGCTTTCTACAAAACGCATATAAAGATCTCAGTCAATCTGATTCTCATAACACTGGTTCCAAGATATCTGATAAGTTTCCCTCTATAAAAGAGCCTCTAACTGAATTGATAAAAATTCTTCCTGTTTGAAAAAATGTTGTAATTAGGAGAACAATATTTCTTCAACTATGCTTTCACAAAAAAAAATTATTTGCATTTATACATTTTTTAAGTGCTTCAGCCCCGGAAGATTTGGCTGCCCAATGACCGAGCCATTTTTTGCGATACAGCACTATGTCACTTTAACCGACAATTGCGCGGTCGTACGATGTTATACCCAAACAAAATTTACGTCCTTTTTTTCACACAAATAGAGCTTTCTTTTGGTGGTATTTGATCACCTCTGCGGTTTTTATTTTTTGCACTATAAACAAAAAAAGAGCAACAATTTAGGAAAAAACACACTGGAAGTTATTTACGAAAGGAAGATACACTTTGCACTACAAGTGTATACTACAAGTGCAAAGCACACTTGAAATTGCACTGAAAGTGCACTTGGAAGTGCAGTCACTGTAAATCTAGGGGTAGATCTGAAATTAAGGGAAGCTCTGCTGATTTTATTATCCAATCATGTGCAAGCTAAAGTGCTGTTTTTTATTTTCCTTGCATGTCCCCCTTCGGATCTACAGCGACTGCACTTGTAGAGCACTTTTAGTGCAATTTCAAGTGCACTTTGCACTTGTAGTTTGCACTTGTAGTGCAAAGTGGATTTGCCTTTCAAAAATAACCGCACAATTTACTTTAGCTATAGTAAATATCCCAAATAAAAAACAAATTTTTTCCTCAGTTTAGGCCGATATGTATTCTTCTACATATTTTTGGTAAAAGAAAAATCACAATAAGCATATATTGATTGGTTTGTGCAAAAGTTATAGCGTCTACAAACTATGGGAAAGATTTATGGCATTTATATGGCGTTTTTATATATTTTTTTACTAGTAATGGTGGTGATCTGCGATTTTTTGGCGGACAGGTCGGACACTTTTGAAACATTTTTGGGACCATTGACATTTACAGAGCGATCAGTGCTATAAAAACGCACTGATTACTATGTAAATGTCACTGGCAGGGAAGGGGTTAACACTAGGGGCGGATAATGAGTTAGGGGCGTGTACGCTGATTTACGCCTATAATATGTAAATCAGCTAGATACGCCTATTCACGAACGTACGCCCGGCCGTCGCAGTAAAGATACGCCGTTTACGTAAGGGGTTTTCAGGCGTAAAGATAAACCACCAAAAAGATGGCGCAGCCAATGTTAAGTATGGACGTCGGAACCGCGTCAAATTTTTCAAGTTTTACGTCGTTTGCGTAACTCGTCCGTGAATGGGGCTAGCCGTAAGTTACGTTCACGTCGAAAGCATTGACTATTTGCCGACGTGATTTGGAGCATGCGCACTGGGATACGTCCACGGATGGTGCAATGCGCCGTTCGATCGAAACGTCATTTACGTGGGGTCACACTTAATATACATAAAACACGCCCACAGCTTCAACATTTGAATTAGGCGGGCTTACGCCGGCCCTAATACGCTACGCCGCCGTAACTTTGGCCGCAAAATCTTTGAGCATACCATACTCGCCTCTCAAAGTTACGGCGGCGTAGGTTATTCTTTGATCTTTTTTATTTTTATTACTGTGGCAAAGTACTGTTATACCCTAATTTGTTCCCTGTTTGTTCCCTGTTTTATATGTTATCCCTCCTTCTTAAAAACTACAGTTGAAGGACAGGTTCCTGAACTCTGGATGAATTTAGTAACCCCCAACTTATCATAAACACAACCTCAGTACAGGACTCATAGAAAATGATTTAGATATGTGAAAGTAATACACAGAAGTGGGAATGATTGACTGAAGATGTGATCAAGCTAGTCAGTGCAAGCAACAACCCATCATAATAAACGTTTTCTTAGTTCTACAGGCCTTTTCACTTCCTCTTTCTACATCCCCTTGAAGAAGCATGGCTGGAAAACCGTAGTTCTTTGTCGCTTCTACAGCAGGGGATTAACATAAAGATCTGGAGTTCATTTAACTGTCTTGCCATTGCCTAACCAGGATACATCTGGGAAATATTTTAAGAAAGTAGAAAAAAAAATCTAAATGTGTACAAAGGGAAGCCCAGGAATTACAAAGGGATACCAATATCAGAATTTGTTCCCCATCCTGACAGGAAAACTGCCATGAGAGCTTTGGTCGGGAAACCCGGCCGTGTGTATGCTCCACCTCAGGCTTTCCCCATAGAAAAACTGCTGGCTTAAAAACCGCCGGGAATCCGGCAGAAAAAAAGAGAACATGTTCTCTTTTTTCCCGCCGGTTTTCCTGTCGGGAAAACTGCAATGGAGCATACACACGGCCTGAAATCCCGGCCAAAAGCTCTCATGGCAGTTTTCCTGCCAGGAAAAACGGTCGTGTGTACGAGGCATGACATTGAATAGCGGTTATTGGAGGCAGGAGTGGAAGGAATGGATCCTAGATCAGCTTTTCTGAACCAGAGTAGCATGGAACCCAAAGGTTCCTCTTGAGGTTTCTAGGATTTTCTCGTGCAGTGACAAGTTGATTTTCAGCTTAAACTAACCACAAATGAAAGAGGTTACTTTTATACTGAAGACTAAAGCCTCGTACACACGACCGAGTTTCTCGTCAAAAACCAGCAAGAAACTTGCTGGGAGATATTTTTTTGCCGAGGAAACCGGTCGTGTGTACATTTTCGTCGAGGAAACTGTAGAGAAACTCGACGAGCCAAAAAGAGAGCAAGTTCTCTATTTCCTTGACGGGAATGGAGAAAATTGGCTTGTCGAGTTCCTCGACAGCCTAACAAGGAACTCGGCGAGGAAAATTATGTGTTTCGCCCATCGAGTTCCTCGGTCGTGTGTACGAGGCTTAATTTTAAGGCATCATACTAATGTAGCTGTAAGTTTGATCATTTTTAGCAAGGGTTCATTGATACCTGAACATTTATTTAGGGTTCCTATAGGATAAAAAGGTTGAAAACCCTTAAATAGTATCATGTTGTAGAAATGAAGCTTTTAGTTTACAGAACTGCAGTGGCTAGGCAATGGTACAAAGGGCACTACAATATCCCAAGGGAAATTCAAAGTAAAAGGTTGATATGTACTGAGTACTGCTTAACCTTTTAACAGTGGCAGCTGATGCTCCAAATTTTTGGGGGGCGCAAACAAACTGAAAAAAAGCAGCCACTGTGCCCATCAAACGCAGCTACTTTGCTCATCAATTGCCGCCACTGTGCCCATCAAACACAGCCATCGTGCTCATCCATTGCCGCCACTGTGCCATCAATTGCCGCCAGTTTGCCCGATCAAATGCCGCCAGTTTGCCCGATCAAATGCCACCAGTTTGCCCCATCAAATGCCGCCAGTTTGCATCATCAATAACCGCCATTTTGCCCCATTAAATGCCACCAGTTTGCCCGATCAAATGCCGCCAGTTTGCCCCATCAAATGCCGCCAGTTCGCACCATCAAATGATGCCAGTTTGTCCTATCAAATGCCACCAGTTTGCCCTATCAAATGATGCCAGTTTTCCCCATCAAATGATGCCAGTTTGCCCCATCAAATGCTGCCAATTCGCGCCAAATAATGCCAGTTTGCCCCATCAATAACCGCCAGTTTGCCCCATCAAATGATCAATAACCGCCAGTTTGCCCCATCAATAGCCGCCAGTTTTCCCCATCAAATGATGCCAGTTTGCCCCATTAAATGATGCCAGTTTGCCCCATCAGATGCCACCAGTTTGCCCCATCAAACACTGCCAGTTTTCCCCATCAAATCCTGCCAGTTCGCACCATCAAATGATGCCAGTTTGCCCCATCAAATGCCACCAGTTTGCCTCATCAAATGATGCCAGTTTTCCCCATCAAATTATGCCAGTTTGCCCCATCAAATGCCGCCAATTCGCGCCAAATTATGCCAGTTTGCCCCATCAAATGCCACCAGTTTGCCCCATTAAATTATGCCAGTTTTCCCCATCAAATGATGCCAGTTTGCTCCATCAAATGCCGCCATTTTGCCCCATCAAATGATGCCAGTTTTCCCCATCAAATAATGCCAGTTTGCCCCCCCTCGCCCAGCACTTACTTTTCTCGGGTCAGCGCCGTCCTCCACGCTCCCTCCGAGTCCTCGATGTCTTCTCCCATCCTCTTCAAGTCATCTCTGCCTGATAGGCGTCCAATCACAGCGCCTGTCGCTTTAGCCATCAGGTGACTGGTAACCAGACCCGGTCAAGCGATTCCCTAACACAGCACTGTTTAAACAGCGAACTCACAATTTGGAAGCCTATTAGAGCCCACAGGCTCCAATCAGGAAGCCTTTTACAGCCAACGGCTCTAATCAGGCACTTCCAAAACACCCCCACCACTGTAACTCAGATGGCCGACTCTCGACAAGGGGCCGGACACCTGAATAGTGGGCGGCAGCGGCGACAATAGATAGATTCATGCAATGCATGAATCTGTCTATTGTTGATTGACGGGTGCAGGAGAGAGGGGGCAGCTGTAAAGTGGCTGAGGCCACCACACTGTTGTGTAGACATCTTGGCAGACAGCTCCCAGCTATTCCAATAGCAAATGCAAAGGCCAATTAAAACAAGCTGTGTCTGTGTTCTCAATGATTTTCAGAAGAGCAAAAATAACACATTAAAAAAAAAAACATCGGCATGGATCCTAAACTGCTGACTGCTCCACCTTGGCAATGCAGCAATGAAACAGCTTTGGCATACAAATTACGTAAGGCAAAAAAAAAGGAGGAAAAAAGCCTATAGAAGTCATACATAAGCAATAATAAAGCGTTTCTAAACCTAAAAACAAAAATGCTCACTCCTCCACCATCAGTGGAGGGAGCAGTGGTTGTAGCACAGGCTGAACTAAAGCATAAAGCTAAACAAAAATAGCAACTGCCCCAATTTTTAACTAGATTTTAGAGCAGCGTCCACACAGAAGGACTGTCTTGAATAAACTCCCTAATGCCTTGTACAACGATAATGTGAGGCTTTCTCCCTGGTGTGGAGAAAGCCTCTTGAGGGGGCGAGCAGGAGTGTCAGGACGCCCACTAACACACCGCTTCTTTCTCTATCTGCAAAGTAGAGAGTGTCCTGACTTGCCTGCTTGCCCCTCCCCCCTCAAGAGGCTTTCTCCACACCAGGGAGAAAGCCTCCCATTACTGTGTGGAGTTTCAGACAGAAGAACAGAAAGTGAGGATTTCTCAGAAGAAATAAGGACATTTAAAAGCAAAATCGAAGGTTGAGGTAAGTGAAGGAGGACTGCACTAAGGTAAAGGAAGCTATTTAGGGGGGAAAAAATACCTTTACAACCCCTTTAACTATTTTCAATCATTATGCTACATTTTTTTTTACATTTCCCCGTCCACCTTTATGAGATCCCTGAAAACTGATTTATTCAGGGAAGCCTATCCCACACCCACCTAACAACTGTCCCTGAGCCACCCCCATCAAATCATTCTATGCAGCTATTACCTTTTGTGCCACCACCCCTTCCCTTTAGAATGTAAGCTCTATGAGCCAGGCCCTCCTGTCCCTTTTGTATTGAACTGTACTGTAATTGTGCTGTCCTCCTCTACATTGTAAAGCGCTGCAAAATCTGTTGGCGCTATATAAATCATGTAAAATAATAATAATAACATTTCTTCAGTTGCTTCCTGGTTTCTGGACTAGGCCAAAATAAGTCTTATGGACATATTCTTTCTTTCAGCTAGAGCAGGGATCTCCAAACTACAGCCCTCCAGTTGTTGCGGACCTACACGTCCTATGAGACATTGTAAAACTCTGACGTTCACAGACATGACTAGGCATGATGATAATTGTAGTTCCTGATCTCGAGGAAAGGCTTTCTCAGCTTAGCACATCCTCTTGCATGTAGGCCTGAGATAAGGACAGATAGATTCCAGAAAGTAAATGCTACATGAATCATCTGCTCGTATTCAAGATGGCTGTGGCTAGAAATGTTAAGGGGTGTTTTTGAAAGTGATTTCTCAACAAAATAAAGGATGGAGACACGTATGAATGGGTGAGTTTTTTTGTAAATCATAAAAATTCAATAAATACTGTTTCTAGTTTGTGGTGCTCAGATACAGTTAAGTTCTGCTTTAATTTTGGGGAGATTAGTAATTTACAGAAAAAGATAACATTGTTTTATGATTCCAGTTCAGCTCACAGGAAGTGACATGTACAGGGCATTTCTTGGGTTTAGATAAGATTTAAGAGAAATAATTTTCCCTTGCATGAAGGGGTGCCTGGTGAAGTTATAGCGTACAGGGGATGTTCTTACATTGCACATGGCAATACACATAATAGTGTAGGTTGGATTTAAGAAGTTTATGATATGTCTGTCATGAGAGAAATATGTGGGCTCTCCCCACCTCCCCTCCTCGGTTGCAAAGCTGGGCAGATGGTGGAAAGTGAGATATATTGGCTTCACCCTATAAAATCTTATTTAGTTTCAGAACTATTTTGGGAATAAATTAACACATTTTCAAGTCTGCATATAATGAATACGTGATTTAACAAAAAAGCAATTAACTAAATGTAAATTACCAAAGTGTGAAGAGAGGTGGGATGCTGTGAAGTGAACATTTAGTCTCTTTAACCCCTTTAGGACCGTCCAACACATATATGTGGCGGCAAGAGGCGAAGGCTTTAACGCCCACACGGTGCACATATGCATCACTGTGCAGCTAATGTTTATATGCTAAAAGCATGTCCACTGCACACCCCCAGCACAAAGATGGCAGGACCAGCTTCTGATCCTATGACCACTGTATCACTAGCCATACATGGCTCCAATTTCAGTCCATTTCTGGCAAATTAGGCCTAAAGCGCCAACTACTTCAACAAACTTTAAAGGAAGTTGGTGGAATAATTGAAGAAGCCGGGTGGAAAATTGTCAGCTGAACAGTGACTGTATCAGATCAGATTAAGTCACTGTTTGGATTTTCGGACAGATGCATCCACACTGTCATCTATCTATCTATCTATCTATCTATCTATCTATCTATCTATCTATCTATCTATCTATCTATCTATCTATCTATCTATCTATCTATCCTTCTCTTTATATATCTATCCCTCTATATCTTTTATTTTACAATGTAAACTTTCTTGAGATCAGGGACTAACGTTAATGTTGTCAGGGCTGGGCTCAGCCCTTCCTTTTCTGAGCTGGCTGCTCAGCTGTTGGCTAATTGCCAGCTCCTATCTCTCCACAGTGACTCACCTGTTGATGATCCTGCTTGTCAGTCCTGCCTACTTAAGCTCCAACTCAGATGACCTCTGCTTTTGCCTTGGTCAACATCAAAGAGACTATCTCCTGCGTTCCTGTTAAAGACTTGCTTGGCTGACATCCCTTCTGGCTCCTGATCCTTGCTGTTCTACCTCGTTCATCTCTGGCTCCCTGACGTTTGGCTTATCTGACGATCCGATCCGGATCCTTAACTCTGTCTATATTTTGACTATGTTTACTCTGTTTATCTTTTTATTGTTATTATTAAACAATTGTGATTTAACTGTACTTCTGTCTCGGTCTGATTCATGGTTTCTGACAAATTATTATTATTATTTAGGTACTTACCGTGCCTTGCGAAAGTATTCGGCCCCCTTGAACTTTGCGACCTTTTGCCACATTTCAGGCTTCAAACATAAAGATATAAAACTGTAATTTTTTTTGAAGAATCAACAACAAGTGGGACACAATCATGAAGTGGAAACGAAATATTTCAAACTTTTTTTACAAATAAAAAACTGAAAAATTGGGCGTGCAAAATTATTCAGCCCCTTTACTTTCAGTGCAGCAAACTCTCTCCAGAAGTTCAGTGAGGATCTCGGAATGATCCAATGTTGTTGTAAATGACTAATGATAATAAATAGAATCCACCTGTGTGTAATCAAGTCTGCATATAAATGCACCTGCACTGTGAGGTCCGTTTAAAGCGCAGAGAGCATCATGAAGAACAAGGAACACACCAGGCAGGTCCGAGATACTGTTGTGGAGAAGTTTAAAGCCGGATTTGGATACAAAAAGATTTCCCAAGCTTTAAACACCCCAAGGAGCACTGTGCAATCGATAATATTGAGATGGAAGGAGTATCAGACCACTGCAAATCTACGAATACCTGGCTGTCCCTCTAAACTTTCAGCTCATACAAGGAGAAGACTGATCAGAGATGCAGCCAAGAGGCCCATGATCACTCTGGATGAACTGCAGAGATCTACAGCTGAGGTGGGAGACTCTGTCCATAGGACAACAATCAGTCGTATACTGCACAAATCTGGCCTTTATGAAAGAGTGGCAAGAAGAAAGCCATTTCTTAAAGATATCCATAAAAAGTGTCGTTTTTAGTTTGCCACAAGCCACCTGGGAGACACACCAAACATGTGGAAGAAGGTTCTCTGGTCAGATGAAACCAAAATCAAACTTTTTGGCAACAATGCAAAACGTTATGTTTGGCGTAAAAGCAACACAGTTCATCACCCTGAACACACCATCCCCACTGTCAAACATGGTGGTGGCAGCATCATGGTTTGGGCCTGCTTTTCTTCAGCAGGGACAGGGAAGATGGTTAAAATTGATGGGAAGATGGATGGAGCCAAATACAGGACCATTCTGGAAGAAAACCTGATGGAGTCTGCAAAAGACCTGAGACTGGGACGGAGATTTGTCTTCCAACAAGACAATGATCCAAAACATAAAGCAAAATCTACAATGGAATGGTTCACAAATAAACATATCCAGGTGTTAGAATGGCCAAGTCAAAGTCCAGACCTGAATCCAATGGAGAATCTGTGGAAAGAACTGAAAACTGCTGTTCACAAACGCTCTTCATCCAACCTCACTGAGCTAGAGCTGTTTTTCAAGGAGGAATGGGCAAAAATTTCAGTCTCTCGATGTGCAAAACTGATAGAGACTTACCCCAAGCGACTTACAGCTGTAATCGCAGCAAAAGATGGCGCTACAAAGTATTAACTTAAGGGGGCTGAATCATTTTGCACGCCCAATTTTTCAGTTTTTTATTTGTTAAAAAGTTTGAAATATCCAATACATTTTGTTCCACTTCATGATTGTGTCCCACTTGTTGTTGATTCTTCAAAAAAAATAAGTTTTATATCTTTATGTTTGAAGCCTGAAATGTGGCAAAAGGTTGCAAAGTTCAAGGGGGCCAAACACTTTTGCAAGGCACTGTATATAGCGCTGTCAATTTACGCAGCACTTTACATATACATTGTACATTTACATGGGTCCCTACCCTTAAGGAGCTTACAATCTAAGGTCCCTAACTCACATTCATATACTAGGGCCAATTTCAGACAGAAGCCAATTAGCCTATCAGCATGTCTTTTGGAGTAATGTACAATATGTTGTATATGTAAAGTGTTGTGTAAACTGTTTGCGCTATATAAATACCTGTGAAAATATAATAAAATAAAACAATTGATTTCTCAACACAGAATAATATCTATCAAGTAAGCTACATTATACAGACATCCACTGCTGGCTGTAATTGTGAAACATAACCATCAGTAGAACATTTAGAGATTAGGAACTCTGCAATTTATCATGGCTCGTTTCAGACAGCCATGCAGACTTATCCTGTTATTTTCCTTTTATGTTTATTTTCTCATTTTTTTCTTGAAAAGTAGGAAGATGTTCATTGTATGATTAATGTTGCAAGCTTGCACATAGACTGCTCACAGACTGATGAATAACATCCATTATTCTATACTTCTCCATTCTATTTTCTGTTTTCTGTGGTGTCTGTCCCTTATCATACTTTGTGCCCATTTTACCTTCCCTTTTTTAGTTTCTCACATCATCAGCTAGTTTATGTAATTTTAGCAGAAAATGCACCAAAATCTTGCAATCCATAGCAACCAAACATCACTCACCATCAGTTCAGATCCAAAGGAAAGTCCCGATGACTATGAAGTTTCTCGGGACTTTCCTGCACCTAGGGCCAGTCAATGATACTAGCCTATAAATGGGTGAATCTTGTTCATTTATTGACAAAAATAGAAAACCCAAGTAATGCACATAGTCTCAAGCACATATATGGAGAAAGAGTCCTGCATTGATATAGGAGTTCAGGTAGGTACAATCTTCTAATTGCCCAGTGAAAGCAAAAGCATCCACATCTGTTGCACCATGTTCTACCTTTTCACTGTTGACTGTTTTAGACTATTTCACAGAAAAACAAATGTGGAAACTTTTTTCCAATACATCATTGGCGGCAGAAAAAAAATACTTTCCTGGCATGATTTATCATAAAACAGTAGTTTTCTAATGCAAACCAAATATCTTTTCCTGAGCACTGCAATTGAGTTACAAAGGGATAAGCAGCATTTGTTCTTTTCACTAAATTCAACTCAAAGCATCCATTATTCTGACCTGCAAGCACATCTTCAACTAAAACATTTTCTTTTTCACATTGGATTAAATGTAATGCCCGTACACACGGTCGGAATTTTCGACAAGAAAAGTCTGATGTGAGCTTTTGGTCGGAAATTCAAACTGTGTGCAAGCTCCATCGTACAGTACTTTTCCTGTCGGAATTTCCACCAACAAAAATTTGAGAGCTGGTTCTCACATTTTCTTTTTTTTTTTAACCAGAAAATCCAAGTTTATTGAGATGCAAAAGAAAATGGCATACATACATAAAAAAAGAACACAGAGAAACAATTTGTGGACCAACATTGTCCAAACATTTAGTGGTACAAGTTTGAGCTAATCATAATAGGCACTAGCGAGCTATTCATTACATGCGTGGTCATATATACATGAGCGCATCAAAACCATTAGTTAGACGTCCCGAACCACCCACCCCCTCCCCCTGAGGCCAAAGAGCATATTCATATGTTAACTCAGACCGTACACGTCTCACCGTCCTCCAGCCACCTGTCCCATACATTGGAAAACTTCTGTGGTCGCCCCCTGTGCACATATATCATCTTTCTATACGGGAGAGTGGCATTCTACTCCCTTTTCCAATCCCCCAGAGTTGGAGCCCTCGTCTGCATCCAAGCCTTAGCCACCACTTTCCTAGCCATGAATAGCGATTCATAGATAAAGATAGCCTGGGACTTGTCTGTATCTACATCTGGTAGCAATCCCAAGAGGCACAACCTAGGGTCCATGCCCACAGGGGAGCCCATATTGTCATGAAGGAATTGAGTCACCTGCAGCCAGAAAGCCTGCACATCTGGGCAATGCCAGATCAAATGATAAAACGATCCTGCAGCGGAGTCACACATGGGGCACAAGGGGCTTCTCGTGGCGGTTCTCATATTTTCAGACGGAATAAATTCAAATCGAAAATTGCGAACGTCTGTAGAAATCCCGACGCACAAAATTCAACGCATGCTCGGACGCATTGAACTTAATTTTCTCGGCTCGTCGTAAGTGTTGTACGTCACTCCGTTCTTGGCGGTCGAAAGTTCAGAGAACTTTTGTGTGACCGTGTGTATGCAAGACAAGCTTGAGCGGAATTCTGATCGTGTGTATAAGACATAAGGGTGATATAACCTTTGTCCACGATCAGGCCGGCCTATCAGAGGCCTGTTAGTCTTACATAATGAATGTTATAATTTCTCCCAGTTGTTGCTGCACTGCCCACCAGCCTCAATCACTTGATTCAGGTTTGCTACTGCACCCACCTTTCTTGCTCAGGTGTGGGACTTGAAGGAGCCCTGTGGCAATTGCCAGTATCAGACATGCATGGTGGTAGAGCAAAGAGTGAAATCAGCTCTTTTCCCCAGTGGCAGCTTATAACAAAGCTGAACTTGCTGCATAGTAAGCTAAAAAAAATAGGTCATGGTCCACTTAGAGGTAGGCCTGTGAGGTTTTGGCTATCCCTGGACATGTCACAAAAAGCACTTGCCTAGTGCTTTATCTATGGCACCATTTATTGAAAACTAACTATTATACCAACAAACTGATGAATTTTAGGCTCATAACATACAACAGAAGGATCTCCAAACATAGTCATAATCTGTGGCCCAATTCCTACGGGTGTATGGTGCATATAGCAGTAGTAAAGGAATGTCCGCAACAGGTGTCTTTTGCTGTGCTCTTTATTACCCAGCCGGGTAAAAACAATAAACTGGTGATGAAAGGATAGAGTTGAAGGAAGAAGGAGAACAGCAGATTCAGGCGTAGTATTTGGAAGCAGTCCTGCTCCCCATGTAACACTTTTCGGACCACTCCTGCCTGAGTGGGCTTAGCGTACCCGGACAGGCCTCTATCACTGACCTGGCAGCCGGAGTATCACTAAAAAATTTTTTGGGGGAAAGTCTCTGCCACAGACCCTCCTGTAATGAACTTGAACTTGAGGAAAAGTCTCTGCCACAGACCCTCCTGGAATGGACTCAGGGAGAAACCTCTGCCACAGGCCCTCACTGATTACAATTACGGAGACAACCCTCCTTAAGGAATTGCGCCTGGATCTCGTTCTTCTAGTCGCTCAGGTACCGACTGACAGGTGATCAATCCTTCAGTGTCCGGCTACTTTGATCCTCAGTGGTTTGTCCTAATCCTTTTGGATCGCCAGCCTCTCATTGGCTCTCCGCAGATGGACTCCCCACCGAACAGCTATGCCGCTTGGGATCATCAAAAATGGGA
Source organism: Rana temporaria (assembly GCF_905171775.1). Classification (NCBI taxonomy): domain Eukaryota; kingdom Metazoa; phylum Chordata; class Amphibia; order Anura; family Ranidae; genus Rana; species Rana temporaria. Next base: position 94,902,104 of record NC_053489.1, on the reverse strand, counting down.
ACCCAGTCGATCACTGGGTCCCCACTGCTGCTCAAATGTTCCCGACCAACATGGTCCCGGAACCAGGAACACCGCGTGGAACGCACGCCCCGGCCCGGTAGGCCATAATGCATAGTGTTGTAGCCACCCCAAAGGTTGGTGCCACACTGGAAGAAGAAGCCCAGACTAATGGCGTCTGCCCCATAAATACCCTCCCCCAGCATACACAGCGAGGCTCAAACCTCCTGATTGGCTGCTGGGGAGAAAGCACCCAAACCTTGACTCCACTGCTGCCATCTACTGCACTGGGGTGAGAAGAACACCCCAGTACAACAGAATGAGCCCAAAGCACAGCCAAGCTGAGACAGAGACCTTTTTTTTAAACAATAAAATTTGGATCAGAGTCTACTAATACTATGATCACCCTCTAAATTTCAATAGCACCGGTACTTGGAAGTAACCAGGCGCTACATACAGATGACACCTGAAGATGTATCATAGACTCTGATGTGTTTTGAGCAGGCCCGTCGGAACAGGACAGGCAAAACAAGCAACTGCTTGGGGCCCTGAGCTGGCCTGGGGCCCCAGCAGAGCGCCGCTGCCACCGCGCCGCCACTTCCTATAAATGCTGCAGCCTGTAGCGTGGCCGAGCTCCTTTCCTAATTCCTCCTGCAGTCCGGCCGGGTACCGTAACCGTGTGGTACATGAGATTCAGTTTCCTGTTCCCGGCCGGACTAACAGGAAGTGCACACACTCAGTGCTCATTTCCTTTCAGACTAGCCGGGAACAGCAAACTGAATCTTCTGCAGCGCGGTATGCGGTAAGGGGGGGTAAATAGAACATGGGGGGGCCGGGGAGGCAGTCAGAAGAAGTACTAGCTGACGTTCGGCAGCAGCAGCTGTATGCGGTTGGGAGGGGGGGCAGCAGCTGTATGCAGTGGTAGGGAGGGGAGGGGGAGGGGGGGTTAAAAAGAACATGGGGGGGAGGCAGTCAGAAGAAGTACTAGCCGACATTCGGCAGCAGCAGCCCCCCCCCCCTGCTTATCTGGTTTATAGCAAAATCATTTTTTACACTTGTCAACGTATCCCCCACCCCCCGCTTCTCAACTTGAAACTCAGCAACACCCCCTCCCCTGCCCCCAAATGTCTTCAAACGGCCCTGGTTTTGAGGGTATACTCTCTGATGAAGAGGGCATAACCTTGAAATATGTCAGCGTCTGTAATACATCAGGTATATTCTGTATCTGTCTGAGGCCACAGATATGACTATGTTTGGAGATCCTTCTGTTATATGTTATGAGCTTAAAATGCATCAGAGTTTGTTGGTATAATAGTTTGTAACTTTTATTTCAATAATTGGTGCCATAGATAAAGCACTAGGTTGGTGGAAGAAGCTGCAACTGGGACAGAAACAGATAGGAATAATAACCTGACAGGGGATGCAACTCCTTCCCATTTTACCGAAAAGTTGCAGTCTGTGTCCCCACTAAAGATTTCCTATCACCTCTTGAGTGGACAAGTAATAGGAAATCTCCCCAGTGGGGTACAAGACCATAAATAAAAATCGTGCAGTGGCTCTAATCATTCTCCTTGATGAAAGTTTTGCCTGCAGTTAGGTTATTAGCAACATGATGATATTGAAGCTTCTCATTACAGGATACTCTAATTTTTTTTTTTTTTTTTTTAAAGACCTTTCTTTTTATTGTTCTTCCTTAAAAGACCTCTCTTTTTATTGTTGTTCTTTAAAAAAAAAATATTAAAAACATATAATTTCCATCGTTCCATTGCACAGATTTCTATATCATATAAGTACAAAGATTCAAGGATCATCTCATTATATTTCCCAACATTACAGTTACTTATTATTTTTTTTTGTCATCTTCGGGACAATATTGGCTTCATTTATTTTGTGACATGTTTTGACTTACTTACACTAAACATTAAGGGATGGCACATGTATGCCCCACATTTGTTTTTTATAATTATTAAAACATTTACTTTAAACTCTCACCCCCTGATTCAGAATGTTAGGGCATAAAAGTAAAGAACTCAGACAACTTCTCAAATCATCATCATATGATTCTTATTGCATTAAAACTAGCATGATGGCAATAAAGTTTCATAAACACATCAGAAAATATTAGTCATGCTGAAGTTGTGATTCAATGCTGAGGTACAAGGTCCTTCATGGGTCATTGCTTAAAAAAATGGAGGTTCAATGCAGATTCATAAACCTTTAATCAGTTTTCAGCACTGTCACACTTTGAATGACAATTACTCAGTCATGCACCGTTGAACCATATGATTTATTTTTGGTGATATTTAATCACCACAGTTTTTCTTTATATTTTGTTATATAAAGGAATACAGACCAACATTTTTGGAAAAAAAACTCATTGTTCTTAGTTTCTGTTATAAAACTTTGAAAAAAAATAGTTTTTCATAAACTTAGGCCACAATGCATTCTACTACATTTCTGTGGTGAAAAAAAAGCAAAATAGGTGAATATTTTTTACTCTGTGTGAACGTTATAGAGTCTACAAAGTAGAGTTAGTGGGCCAGATTCACGTAGATCAGCGGATCTTTAGATCCGCTCGATCTACCTGATTTAAGATCCGCTCCCGCAAGTTTGCGAGGCAAGTGGGTAATTCACAAACCACTTACCTCCAAACTTGCGGCGGCGGATCGTAAATCCCCCAGCGGAATTCAAATTCCGCGGCTAGGGGGAGTGTACTATTTAAATCAGGCGCGTTCCCGCGCCGATTTAAATGAGCATGCGCGCCCCGCTATTATCCCCCTTGATGGCTAAGGCGTTTAATACTATGGAGGACTCCCTTGCACCGCCCAAGGCGTTATTATCTGCTAACATTTCCGTTTTACCCAAACCGGGGAAAGACCCCTCTCAATGCAGCAGTTATCGGCCCATATCCCTGCTCAACATTGACCTAAAGTTGTTTGCTAAGGTTTTGGCCAATCGTTTGTCCCCTCTACTCCCGGGTGTGATCCACAATGATCAGGTGGGATTCGTCCCAGGCCGCGAAGCTAGGGACAATACCACCAAGACGATTCACTTAATCTCCTTTATCCAACGTAAGGGGCTGAAGGCTTGCCTCCTCTCCTTCGACGCCGAAAAAGCCTTCGACCGGGTTAATTGGGGATTTCTTCGACTCTCGTTGGAACAGTTAGGCCTGGGAACGCCCTTTATCTCCAAGGTGATGTCCCTTTACTCCCATCCTTCGGCCTCAGTCTTAGTTAATGGCTCTGCCTCCGCGCCATTTGATATCTCCAACGGCACTCGACAGGGCTGCCCTTTGTCCCCCCTCTTGTTCGTCATTGTCATAGAGCATTTAGCCTGTGCCATCAGACAGAACCTCTCCATACGCGGTATTCAAACTCCCTCCTCCCACTACAAGTTATCCCTTTATGCCGACGACCTCCTGGTATACATGCAAGATCCACATATTTCCCTGCCATCCCTTTTTGCGGAATTCCGTTGCTTTAGCTCGTTTAGTAACTTTAAACTTAACATGTCCAAGACGGAGGCTCTTAACGTCTCCCTCACCTCCACTACAATGGCCACACTTAAAGCAAATTTCTCCTTTCAGTGGCAGACTAGGGGAATTTCGTACCTCGGGGTCATTATCCCCTGTAATCTTTCCAATCTTTTTTCTCTAAATTATGTTCCCTTGCTCTCCCGCATACGGAAAGATTTGGAGGAATGGGGAGGGTCCTCTTTGCCGTGGTTTGGACGAATCATCACCCTAAAGATGGACACTCTACCCAAACTCCTATACCTTCTCCAGACGGTCCCCATTACAGTTCCTAAGCCCTTCTTTAACTCTCTGCGCTCTCTCGCCATTAGATTCCTATGGAGCCGAGGGATGCCTAGGGTGAAATACAATTTACTCACCCGCCCGAAATTGCAGGGTGGTGCTGGCATCCCTGACTTTGAGACATATTACAAGGCCACTCACATAGCACGTGTCCTGGAATGGTTCCAGCGGCCCTTTTTAAAGGCCTCTGTCACCATAGAGCAGGATCTGGCCCACGTGGATCTTCGAGCTCTCTTATGGGGTTATAGGACTGATTTGGCGCGTATGCCCCCTCCCTCCCCGCTTACGCTAGCCTCACTCAGGTTGTGGTATAACAGGGGGTTATGTTCCCTCCTATCATCTGACCCTTCCCCATTGTCCTCTTTATTTGACAATCCCTCCTTCCCTCAGGGTATCGGGGTATCAACGTTAGGTCCCTTTAAAAGGTCTGAATGGCCACAGGCAAGCTCTTTCGTGCATCCTACTCAGGGGTCACCGGTGACACCGACAGGATCGCACGATTGGCTCACCACACTTCATTTATCCACATTCACAAAGCACCTACATTCCTCCTCTCAAATTAACCGCCCCAATACAGAGTTTGAACGGTTGTGTTCCCTTTCGGAGACCCCCAGACATCTTCTCTCGGCCGTATACGGCCTCTTACAAGCACTCACGCATACCGAGCTACCCTCTTACACCAGGACGTGGTCTGCAGACTTGGGTGAGGACATCCTACGACCGGATTGGCAGACTTCTTTTTATTTCACTCACAAGTCCACAATTTCCTGCTACTCACAGGAAAAGAACTACAAGATTCTGTCAAGATGGTACAGGGTCCCCTCCGCGTTGCACAAAATATTTCCGTCCACCCCGGCGACCTGCTGGCGATGTTCTGCTGCTGAGGGGACCTACCTTCATGTCTGGTGGGAATGTGAGAGGATCCGCCCCTTCTGGACTCAGGTATTTGAGTGTTACAACAAAATGTACGATGAATTACTGGTCCCCTCCTCTAAGATTGCCCTTCTCTCTATACTACCAGGCTCAGTTCCGTCACAGAAGCGAAATCTCCTCCGTTTTTTTATGTCCTCAGCGAGACAGCTCATACCTTCCTATTGGAAGTCAACCACAATCCCGCCCCTGTCACATTGGGTCTCAATTATGAACGACACTATGAGAATGGAGGAGATGTTGGCTCTTGATAACGACACCTTTGATAATTATAAACTGCTGTGGCTCATCTGGCTCCGCTTCTCATCCTCTGACATGCTGATGAACATGTTGTCATCCCAGACATGATCGCTACTTTATATTTCTGTGCCCTGGGTCAGGTTGGGTCTCTCTTTCCCCGCTCTTCCTATATTATCTCCTCCGATTGTACTGTCAGCGACTCGAACGCTTTACTCTGATCACTCCCTAGCCTTTCCCTTTTTTTTCTCTTCTTTTCCTTTCTTCTTCTTCCTCCCTCTCCCTCCTCTTCTCTCGTCTCTCTACCCCTTTCGTTTCCTACACTCTAATACCCTAGATCCTTGATTCCCCAATTTTGTTTCGGTTTTTGTCCTGTTTGTCCTTTTTTTTTTTGTTTTGTTTGTTTGTTTGTTGTTCTCCTACTAGAAATCCTGGTTGCAATTATACCTATTACGATGGGGCCCGTGTGGTTACATCTAGTTATAGTCTTATGTTGAAGTCATTATTGTGTTTATTATGTTACACGTTGGTAGGAGTCCTGCTGTGGGCGATAGCCATTGGGCTGACTCTTTACCCCTGCACATTTATGACTGTTCTTCGATTGTAACACTTCATGTTATTTTTTTTATTTGTTAAAATACCAATAAATATATTTTCAACTCTAAATGACCATGCGCCGTCCGCGGAATTTCCCGGCGTGCATTGCTCCCACTGACGTCGCTAGGACGTCAGTGGTTTCGACGCTTACGTAAACGACGTCCATCCGCATTCGAGAACGACTTACGCAAACGACGTAAATAAATTCAAATTCCACGCGGGAACGACGGCTATACTTAACATTGGCTGCCCCTCATAGAAGCAGGGGTAAGTATACGCCGGGAAAGCCGCTACGGAAATGTCGTAAGAACACTGCGTCGGGTCCGCGTACGTTCGTGAATTTGCGTATCTCGCTGATTTACATATTATTCAACGTAAATCAGCGGGGACGCCCCCGGCGCCATTTTCAAATTGAAAATAAGATCCAACAGCGTAACACAGTGTAACACTGTCGGATCTTAGCCATATCTATGCGTAACTGATTCTATGAATCAGACGCATAGATAGGACCAGTGTAAGTCAGAGATACGACGGTGTATCTGGAGATACACCGTCGTATCTCTTTGTAAATCTGGCCCTATATATCTATATATATATATCTATCTATATAGATATACATAGGGGTAGATCCACAAAGAAAGTACGCCGGCGTATCTATTGATACGCCGGCGTAATTTCAAAATTCCCGCGTCGTATCTTTGTTTTGAATCCTCAAAACAAGATACGACGGCATCTGGGTTAGATCCGACAGGCGTACGTCTTCGTACGCCTTCGGATCTTAGATGCAATTTTTCGGCGTCCGCTAGGTGGCGTTCCCGTCGTAATCCACGTCGAGTATGCAAATGAGCTATTTCCGACGATCCACGAACGTACGACCGGCCGTCGCATTTTTTTACGTTGTTTTCGTTCGGCTTTTTCTGGTGGCGTCCTCAATGTTAAGTATGGCCGTCGTTCCCGCGTATAATTTTGAAAATGTTACGTCGTTTGCGTAATTCGTCCGTGAATGGGGCTGGACGCCATTTACGTACACGTCGAAAACAATGACATCCTAGCGACGTCATTGGGAGCAAGGTACCCTGGGAGTTTTGACGGACGGGGCATGCGCAGTTCGTTCGGCGCGGGGACACGCTTCATTTAAATGAAACACGCCCCCTACCCACCCAATTTGAATTCCGCGCCCTTACGCCGCGAGAGATACACTACACCACCGTAACTTACGGCGCAAATTCTTTCAGGATTCAAAGAAAAGAAAAGCAAGTTACAGCGGCGTAGCGTATCTCACATATGCTGCGCCCACGCAGATGTATGTGGATCTGCCCCACTGTATATATACATACATGCACACTGTACATATATGTTCTGCCTGCCTATCTCGGTTTTTGAGGCCCTGAAATGTCAGGACAGTAAAAATACTCTTAAAATTACCCCTGTTTGGAAAGTAACCAGTCCAATGTGTTTAGCAAGAGGCAGGGTGAGTTTGTTTAAGCTGTATTTTGTGTAACATTTTTTTGGGAAAATAAAGAAATTAGATAGATTTGTTTTGTGTCTTTTTGTGTATTTCTCACACACATCATAAGCATACTTACAATTACATCCCAAAAAACATTCTCCTACTCTTCCCAGGAATGGGGGGCCAGATCCTAAAAAGAGATACGGCGGAGTAACTGCTGTTACTCCGTCGTATCCCTGGTCCTAACTATGGAACTGATCCACAGACTCAGTTTCCCATAGTTAGGACGAAGATCCGACATGTGTAATTGAATTACACTGTCGGATCTTAAGGATGCAATTCTAGGCCGGCCGCTAGGTGGCGAGGCCATTCCGGCCAGCGTAGAATATGCAAATGACCAGTTACGGCGATCCACGAACGCTCCGACGGGCCCGTCGCTCTAAATCTACGTCGTTTACGTCGAGTTCCGCCGCGTAAAACTAGGGCTAAGCCCTAGTTGTCTTAAGCCATGTTAAGTATGGCCGTCGTTCCCGCGTCGAATTTTAAATTCTACGTCGTTTGCGTAAGACGTCCGTGAATGGCGCTGGACGCCATTTACGTTAACGTCTAAGCAAATGACGTTGGAGCGACGTCAGTTAGCGCAATGCACGTCGGGTAAGTTACCCGACGGAGCATGCGCAGTACGTCCGGCGCGGGAGCGCGCCTAATTTAAATGGGACTCGCCCATTTGAATAGGAACGCCTTGCGCCGGACGGATTTAAGTTACAGCGCCGCAAAGTTCCAGGTAAGTGCTTTGTGGATCGGCACCTAACTTTGGAATTTTGCGGCGGAGTAACTTAAATCCGAAAAGTTACGTTGCGCCGCGGCTTTGTGGATAACCCCCGGGGTTACTACGTGTGTGAGGCTTTTTCACAGTAACACAGAGGGGCCAAAATCAAATGAGCACCTTTGGGCTTTCAAGTAGCGTAAACTACACGTCTAATTTCCTGACTACCTATCATATTTTTTTCCTGTCCCTGAAGTGCCAGGACAGTAGAAACACCCACAAAATTACACATTTTGGAAAACAAACACCCAAGGGATTTTCTAAAAGGCATTGTGAGTCTTTTGAAAATGTATTTTTTTTTTTTTTCCACTTCAGACTTAACCATTTACCGGAGGAAGGTAGCGAGACTTTCCCGCCATTCATTTGCCCAACAAGTCTCCTTCTGGTTTCGCATCATATGTGGAAGTTTTTTTTATTTATTTTGTTAAACACTTTAACACTTTTGTACCTTCATACCCTTCCACCTCCCCTTCCCTCCCCACCCCCTGTACCTCCAGTTACCTTTCTGTATCTTATATTCAATCTTATTTTCTATCTTGTTGTTTTCTTAAATTGTTTCCCGCCCTGAAAATCGAAATTATCTTACAAAATCTTACCCTAAGCCCTATGCACCCATTAACTCCGCGAATACCATGGAATGTTTCAACTCTGACCACTTCGACCATGTCATTTCATATTCCTCTATGCCATCTATATCACTTAGCCTTAAGTATTCTAAATTTTGAATGGAGTTTATTTTGTTGCACCATTCTTTAATGGGGGGACTTTCCTTGTCTTGCCAGTGACTGGCTATCAGACTTTTAGCAGCTGTTAAAAGATGGGGTAAAAGACTTTTTTGATATTGTTTCATAGGTAATCTAATCCTTTGGTGCAAACATCCCCATGGATCATCTGGAATCTCTATATCTGTTACTTTGGTGATTAATTGTCTAATCCTTCTCCAGAACCACTTAATTTTTGGACATTGCCACCATATATGCGCCATATCTCCGATCTATCTACATCCTAGCCAGCACAATTCTGAGGCTTCTTTCTTATATTTATGAGCCTTGTCTGGGGTGATATACCATCGCGTCAGGCATTTGTAATTTAGTTTGATTATTTTACTATTAGCTGACGAGGTATGCACTCTTCTCCATATTTGTTTTAATTCAAGGAGACTCAAAGAGGATCCCCATTCTTCCTCCCATTTTTTGATATATGGTGGAATGTCCAAATGACCCACTTCTATTAGACATTTATACATTTTTGAAATAACTCCTTTCCCTGAATCTGAATCCCCCTGACTAATTCTCTCCAGGGGGCGTAGGTTTTCCCCAGATCTATGTGGCTGTGGTAGAGACTCAAAAAAATGTTTTAACTGGCCATACCGCCATTCGTTAATCTCTATTACCTCCCCTCTGTCCTTTAATTCCTCATAGGTACCTAATTTGTGGAAAATGTGTTTTTAAACCAAAAGTAAATGAAAAATGCATTTTTGTTACAAAGGGTTGTCAAGTAATAGGATATTTCTAACACACAGCCTAGGCATACTTAGAGTTACACCCCAAAACACATTCTGTTACTCCTCTCGAGTATGGTAATACCACATGTCACAGCCTAGCCACATACAGAGGCCCAAATTTTAAGGAGCACCTTCAGGCTTTCTAGGGGCATAAATATCTAATTTCCTGACTACCTATCACACATTTTGAAGCCCTGGAGCACCAGGACAGTCAAAACACTCTCAAAATAACCCTACTTTAAAAAGTAAACAACCCACTGACTGAGACATGTGTAGCGGCGATCAGGAATACTGTTGCTGGCTTACACTGGTCTAGTGACACTGGCACTGGTGTGGTGATAATAAGGAACGCTGTTGCGGGCATACACTGGTCTGTTTACACTGGGGCTGGTGTGGTTGTGATCATGAAAATGGTTACAACATTGTTTATAGCTACACTGATCTGGTGACATTGTGACTGGTGTAGTAGTGATCAGAGGCACTGTGACTGTGTGCAATACTAAGGCTTGTTTACATGTGAGGTTGGGAGGTTCTAAAACCTCATGGTTGAGCTTCAGTTTTACCAATCTCCTTTTTGCTGCATATGCAGTGGTCAAGGGTGTGGACATGCCACAGTTGCAATACTTTGCTTTGCAGAGATGGCAGGAATTATACCCATGTCACTTAAGTGCATGAGAGTGCTTGTGTGGGGTCCAAGGGGTTAAAACAAGCGATGAGGATGTGATACAATGCCTCCTCATTACCTGCCAAATGCCCTCTAAATAGTGTTTTAAAACACAAATCACTTTTTAGAGAGTACTGCAGGTGTGAACAAGGCCTTATTGTGACACTGTGACTGGTGTGGCGGGGAATAGAGACACTGTGACTGGCTGCACTGGTCTGATGACATAGTACTGCTGTGGTGGTGATCAGAGACAATAGCTGGCTGCACCGATATACAGTAATATCAGAGCAGCCATCTTTTTTCATTGTTGTTTTACATTTTGAATGCTTACTATAGTTCTGGTGACTCTGGTAAGCACTCAGTTTCTTCTCGCAGCAGTTTGTGATTCAAGTTAATTCCCCACACCACTAGCCGGTTTTTCATTGGCAACTTAAGTCCAGGTTCACACTTGTGCGATGCGGGAAACCCTGCGATTCCCGTTTCACACCTGAATCGCAGACAGTTCACACTGACATCAGTGAACCTTTACAGGTTTCAATGTAAAGTTAATGATACCCCCAAATCAGATCGCAGAGCGAACTGCCAAATGGTACAGGATTGCATGGGTGTGACGAGTGCGGACCAAAAGAAGGGTCCTACACCATTTTGGTGTGAATGCGATTTCAGCCATACAGTCTTTATGGCTGAATTTGCATCGTACAGATATCGCATGTGATGTCCACAGCAATGCGGTGCGAATAACATGTGATATTTAGTATCGCACTAGTGTAAACCCATCCTAAAGCTGATTTTCAGCTTTACTGTCACTTTAACTAGTTCATTTGGGCCAAACAATTTCCTACACTAGCAGGTGAACTCACTGGACACTCTGTATAAAGCTTCAGCTACATATACAGCCTTGTGTTAGAGCTGTGAGAGGAAACCTTATCATCTCATAACCCAGAGTCGGGCTGAGTGGCGCTCAGCCATTTATAGGCAGCTAAGGGTTAGGCAGAGAGGCGGGCAGATGATGTCACAATCCCTGACTCAGTCAATCAGAGGAAGCTTTGTATTCACTCAGAGAATACAAAGCAGCCCATGATTGGCTGAGCCCAACTCAACCCGACTCAATTTTGTTTCCAGTGCATCGTTGCCAACCATCCGCAAATTTACAGACAGTTTGTAAACAAAGGGCACTTTTCTGCTGTTCATGTCTGTGACCGTAAAACAATCAGCTTTTACCTGGCTCCAGGACTGCGCATGCATAATTCTGGAGCTGTCTATTAGTAATGGCTCAGCTCGGACTTGACTTGACTCATGGCTCTTTTTCTGCAAATTTGAAAGAGACTGTAAGGAGGGAGAGCGGGAGGAGAGGAGCACCAAAAGACTCAGCCTGCCCTCAGTGCCCTGCATGGAATCGGTCATTTACAAGAGGTCAGTGTGTGACAGTTTCAAGTCACAGGGAAGGGGGGCACTGATGTAGGTGGAAGTAGGCAGGGCCGCTATCAGTGGGGTACAGGCAGTACACCTGTACGGGGCCCGCCCACCCCCCTGTAGGGGCCCGTGCAGGAAGAGGAAGAGAGAGAGCTTTGCTGTAGCACGGGAGGGTGATCGAGGAAGACCCATAAAGTTTTGTCGTCCCGCGGCAGCATAACCCCCCCACCCCGCTCAACTCTGAAAATCCCCCCCCCCCGCTCAACAACTCAAATGGCAGGTGATGCTCTCTATGAGGCCCCTTCATCAAAGCTGTAAGGCCCCAAAATTCCTGATGGTGGCCCTGGGAGTGGGGACCCTAAGGTAAGGGGGGACATTGATATAAAGGTTCCCCCTTACATCAGTAACAGTAAGAGAACAGCTTTGAATATCCATAGCACTGGTCACTAGTACTGTTCTGTTTTTAGGGATTGCCTGAAGGCAGCTATAGTAGGAGATAGTTGAGAGTGGGAGGTCTTGAGAGGAGCGGAGAGGGTGGTTAGCGTGATATTTGGAGACAAGATTGGTGATGTAGCTCGGGGCAGAGTTGTAGATGGCTTTGTATGTTGTGCTTAGTAGAGATGGCCTGTCGGTTCGCCCAGGGGTCGTTTTGCGGCAAACTTTGCTCGTTCACGGTCCGCCAAACCGGCAGACATCTGGCGATGTTCGCTACAGTTCCTTTATGTTACATGGGTAAGAACTTTGACCTATGACACATCCATCAGGTGGTGCAGGACAGCCAATTGAGACATTTCAGCACATGGACATACCGCCTACCTTATAAAAAGACCTGATCTGGCGGCCATCTTACATTCTGCTTTTTGTCAGTGTAGAGAGAGGGTGCTGTTTGGAGCAGGGACAGGCTGTATTCAATCAAATAGCTATCTAAAAGGTCCACAAAAGTCCTTTTAAGGACTGGTATAGGTGTGCTACTTGCTGTGCAGTATATAGGTGTCCAGGGCTTTTTTTCAGCGGGAACGCGGGGGAACCCAGTTCTGGCACCTCCAAAACTGAATGTATGTAATGGCAAGGGGTGCCGGTGGGTGCTGGAGGGTCAATTGATGATGGTGTCCAGGGCTTTTTTTCAGCGGGAACGTGGGGGAACCCAGTTCTGGCGCCTCCAGAACTGAATGTATGTAATGGCAAGGGGTGCCGGTGGGTGCTGGAGGGTCAATTGATGATGGCTGATATTGCTATTGTTGCTGGAGAGGATCTATTTTTGCGAAAGAAGAGGGCCTGGGGAGTTCTTCTGTTATTCGTGGGGGATCTATGGCTGCTAGGATGGGTCTTATGTTGCAGTCGTTGCTGGGCAGGTTGTACTGTTGAGAGAGGGGTCTCTGTTGCTGGCTGCTGGAGGATCTACTTATGTTGGCTACTGGGGAATATATTGTTGCTAGAAAGCATCTGATTTTGCAGGGGGGTCTGTAGTTGCTGGGGATGTCTACTGTTGCTGATGGGGGATATATTGTTGCTAGGGGTGGGTCCTATGCTGCAAGGAGGTCAATCTTTACTGGGAGGATCTACTGTTAAAGGAGGGATCTAATGTTGCTGGCTGCTGGAGGAACTTTTGATGCAGGCTGTTGGGAGTCCATTGTTGCTGTAGTGGATCTATTGTGCGCTGGGGTGTCCATTGTTGCTTGATCTATGTTATGCCTTTCTTGTTATTATTAACAAATTTCATACAACATACCTAACACCACAAAATGATACTTGGTTCTGTATTCTCTAAAAGGGGCAGCACTGGGAGGTAGGTAGGGGGTGGAACCAAGGGATGTTGCTCAGAAGACATTTCGGATGCGCAGCCATTCTTGGCATTGGATCAGGAAGAGGAGGTAGCAACAGCCGGCACTCAGCAGTCTGATGACAGTACTCAGATCATCTCAAGGAGGTTGGTGCCCGCTGTTGCTACCTACTCCGAGATCTCTATTGTTAGTGATGGGGAAGATGACGTCGATGATGACGTGTCTACAGACGTCATGTGGGTGCCCACAAGAGAGGAAGAGGAGGGGAGTTACAAAGGGAGAGATGGACCAGCAGATAGGGAGGAGAAGCAGGCCGAACTTACATTGCACAGGAGGGACAAACCAGACTCCTAATGTATAAGGAGCGAGCCATCAACCGTGTACGGTCACATCTGGTGCTCCCAGGACCCCGGCCCATGGCTCCGCAGTGTAGGCTTTTTTTAACATGTCCACTGCAGACAACAGTGTTGCCATCTGCAGCCTTTGCAGTCAACGCATAAGTCACGGTAAGCCCAACACTCACCTAGGGACAACATCCTTAAGAAGCCACCTGGCCTCTCATCACAAGCCCAGTGGGAGAAACACCATCAGAACCCACAAAGCCACACTCCAGGCTCTCACCGTCCAGCCTCTTCTCCTTCTCCTTCCCCTCTATGCTCATAATTGTCCTCCACTCCACCTTCCATCATGCCTTCCTCACGTTTTTCTGCAAAAAGGCAGGCTCCGTGGCCAAAATGTTCGATCGTAAAAAAACGATGACGCCGGCTATATGTACTCTCAAAGTACCTAAGCTATATTGCCTCTTATAGGCAATTAATACTTGTTACTACAAATACTATATGTACTCTTAAAGTACCTGAGCTATATTGCCTCTCATATGCAATTAATACTTCTTACTACTAATACTATATGTACTCTCAAAGTACCTGAGCTTTATTGCCTCTCATACGCAATTAATACTTGTTACTACAAATACTATATGTACTTTCAAAGTACCTGAGCTATATTGCCTCTCATATGCAATTAATACTTGTTACTACTAATACTATATGTACTCTCAAAGTACCTGAGCTATATTGCCTCTCATACCTTTCTATTAGTTGCCAGTACAACTTGTGTATTATACGTGTATCCTCAAAGTACCTGAGCTACACTATCTCTTCGTATGCAATTAATACTTGTTACTACAAATACAATTTACTACGTGCTTGACAGAAGTATAATATACTTATAGGCCTTGTCCAAATTGTTGAACATGTTCGCTCTAACTTTTCTATGCTAGGGGTTGATGCTATTTCATAGTATCTCCCCTAGTGGCCTAAATACATCTCTACATGCTAAGGTTGATATGATGTAGAGAACCCCCAAACTCCTGTTGCTAGGAGTGACGCCTGGGGTCCCTTACTGATAATTACCTGCATGTAGTGGTGTATTGGGATATTGATCTTGAACTAATTTTAAACGCTAAGGCCGCGTACACACGGTTGATCCAAACCGATGTGAATGGTCCGACGGGCCGTTTCCATCGGTTCACCGATGAAGTGGCCTGACGGTCTGATGTGCGTACACACCATCGTTCCAAAAACCGATCGGGTCAGAATGCGGTGACGTAAAACACACGACGTGCTGAAAAAAACAAAGTTCAATGCTTCCAAGCATGCGTCGACTTGATTCTGAGCATGCGCCGGTTTGGAACCGATGCTTTTCTGTACTAACCATCGGTTTGGACCGATCGTTCAGCGGTCCATCGGTTCCATTTTAAAGCATGTTTTCAAATTTTGGACCGATGGGCCATACACACGGTCGGTTTGGACCAATGAAACTGAACTTCGGTCCATTTTCATCGGTTTGGAACGACCGTGTGTACGCGGCCTAAGCCTTGGTCGTATGTTGTAATGCATCCATGCTTAGTAGCTCAACGCCTTTCTTTATGTGACACAGAGATGTTGTATAGATCCCCCAAACTCTGTTGCGAGGAGTGACGCCTGGGGCCTAATACTGAGTTGTCGCATAGAGAATCGCATTGAATTCCTTGCTAACCGCAGTTGTGGTTCACTTCGTTCACCAGTGCTGTTACAATGCCTAATGTACCACCAACCACAGAATACAAGGTTGTTTGCTGTCAGGTGAACAACTGTGGCCGTGGGCTAATTTTTGGGGCCTGTAATGGCCGACACTTACTTATGTATCCGGTGAATGCCTAATGTACCACCAGCCACAGAATACAAGGTTGTTTGCTGTCAGGTGAACGCCTGTGGGCTAATTTTTGGGGCCTGTAATGGCCAACACTTACTTCTGTATCCGGTGAATAGCTTAATGTACCTCCAGCCACAGAATACAAAGTTGTTTGCTGTCAGGTGAACGCCTGTTGGCTAATTTTTGGGGCTTGTAATGGCCGGCACTTACTTATGTATCCGGTTTTTCACTTAATACTTATGGTAGGTCAGTGTCCATGTTGTGGGACTATTTGTGCACAGCTAGTAAGTATTTTGTGGCTGCAAATATGACCTGCAGGTTTTTAATATTCGCCTGCCATTAAAGTCAATGGGGCCCGTCGCGAACTTGCGGTTCACGGACATTTGCGAAAGTTCGCGGTTAGCGCTCGCGAACCGTCCCGTCGGATGTTCGTCCATCACTAGTGGTTAGTATTTAAAATTTATTTCGCTGGGCGATCTGGAGCCAGTGTAGGGATTGGCGGAGAGGGGTGGCAGACACCACTAAGTGGTTGGTAAGGTGGATAAGTCTGGTAGCAGCATTCATGATAGACTGAAGTGGGGATAGCCCATGGAGAGGTAGGCCAATGAGAAGGGAGTTAAATATTATTATTATACAGGATTTACAGTTTGCGCAGAGCTTTACAACATGAGGGCAGACAGTATACAATTAAATACAGAAGGATTTAGAGGGCTCTGCTCATTAGAGCTTACAATCTAGGCACATTTTATCTTAGGCTCAATGACAGTATTGCCACACTTGACACTGGCAGGTGTCACATAGAGTGGTTGCTGAGGGGCCCCATTGAAGTTTTACAAAAAAGACCCTGTGATCCCTAGTTATGCTGCTTTTAATTGGTATAGTTTTCTAAAATCCTGCAGTATAGGAACCAATAACCTTGCACTGTATAAAAATTGAATACTGGTACAACTGAAATTAGAATAATGTATGCACATACTGTAGATGAATAAATAAATAAATCTACAGTTTATCTTTCCCAGACATCCACGAAGAAGGGCTGAAAATTTTCAGGCTAAAAATATGTTTCTACCAGTCGAACATAAAAAGAGAGAGTGAAACATATGGTGAGATAATTGGGTAACAAAGCAAATAAGAGAGCGCAAGCAGAGCCAACCTGTAATTACCATGTTGTGAGGTGAACGTTGACCAAGATTTTGAACCTGGGGGAGAAAGTCGAGGCATGAAAGTTATAAGTGTACAACCTGGATGGAATAGAATGGTTCCAGTAGGTCCCATAAAGACAGTGAAAACAGATGTACAGACCAAGCTATCAACATTCTTAACCGGCTAAAGGTATAATTTGATGACACATATACAGTATTTGAAGATACACATGGTGGGGAAAAAGCTTGAAAACCAGCTGTGCAACTTTTCCAGTCCTCTCATTTACTGTAAGTGGCTGCATTATGACTTACACAGATTTATTCAATAAGGCAAAGAACAATGTACAGATGTGCCTTTAACCTATTTAGCAATTAGCAATTAAACTTCCATATTCTGCTTATATTGACCCTGATGAATGGTGGAATTTAACTGATCAAAGATGCTGGTAAATAACATCTGGTAAACGAAATACAATGTCACAAACTTCGGAGTCATTATTAAACATCAATGAAAAGCATCTTATTGTCTTGCTTACAAAAAAAAGCCGGATATTTATCCCAAAATATAATCATCAAAGCCTTGTAACCAAAAGACACCCCATAAGTTTAATTTAACGTAGTGTAACAGAATTCTACAGTTTTCCCGACGTGCATAGCGCAAAATTACGTTACGCCGAGCTTTGTGGATTGCGACGGGTCAATAAAGTTGCGTCGGAAAAAAAAAAGATACGGCGAAGAAAAAATAAAAAAAATTAAAAAAAAATCGCGTCGCTGGACAGAAAGGTCTGCTTTTACATGGTGTACTAACTTTACACCTTGTAAAAGCAGCCCTAATTTTACGGAGAAAAAACGAAGCTGAATAGCTTTGTGGATCTCCGCAAGTGCTAATTTGCATACCCGAGGCGGCATTTCGACACGAAATGCCCCCAGCGGCGGATGTGGTACTGCATCCTAAGATCCGGCAGTGTAAGTCCCTTACACATGTCGAATCTTCTGCCTAACTATGGGAAACTGATTCTGTGGATCAGTTCCATAGTTAGGAACAGGGATACGACGGAGTAACAGCAGTTACACCGTCGTATCCCTTTTGTGGATTTGGCCCTTTGGCTTTAACTCGGCTTGTTTGGAGGAAGAAAATGCTGACTATAACCATAAGAACATATTTAGAAAAAACAAGCTGCGCAATAAATGTGATAATTCAAACCAAAAGCTCAACAAGCATAAATATTTGAAATGATTGTTCTCTAGGTGTATTGAAATCACTGAAACAGGTAGGTTGCCCTACTTGTATTACATTCTGATAAGTCCCAGAGAAAAAAGGTGAGCAAATAAATGTCCTCTTTCCCAAAAAAGGACGCATCAAATGATGGTCAGAAGCTGAAGATTTGCTGTTCTCCTACAGATAAAAATGGTGACATCAAACTGAAAGAAACCGCAGAACAGTGATGTGATAGAAAGGAAAACCTCCACCTTCTTTAATAGCTGCCTCTTACCGAAAGAGAAGATCCCAACCAGAGATCTTCTGTTGGCGTATGGCTTTCTAACCCAACCTAGGGGTCTATGCAGCAGGATATCGTTTCTCCGATATCCAATAGACATGTGCATTCGTTTTCGTCCGAATGCATTTTCGGCTAAATTTCAGGTATTTTCATTTTAACAAACGATAACGAAAGCACAGAAAACGAAAACTGAAAGATCCGACATAAACAAATGCTTTATTTTTGTTGTGCTCGAATGTGCCTAACCTTAACTCTATTAGTCCAATATTATTCTACATAAAGAGAAAAGATTCGACATTATAGAGACATGAAGAAGATTGGACATAGAGAGAAAAGATTCGACATAGAGAGAAAAGATTCGACATAGAGAGAAAAGATTCGACATAGAAAAGATTCGACATAGAGAGACATGAAGATTCGACATAGAGAGACAGTTTCGCTGCTCCGTCGAATCTTTTTTTTTTTTCTTAGAACATTCGACAGACACCATAAGTCTTTAATGACAAATTCGACCTTAAATGGTCACTAAAGGAATTTTTTTTTTTAGCTAAATAGCTTCCTTTACCTTACTGCAGTACTGGTTTCATGTCCTCATTGTGCGTTTTTGCTTTGAAGTAGCTGTAATTCTGCTGTGATCTCCACACTTCCTGGTTGCCTGTTTCCTTATAACCATCATACTGGGAGATTTTCACGGTGGTCTAAGCTGTCATTACTGTGTGTCTAAAACTCCTCAGAACCAATCAGATTAATTTTAAAAACAAAACACTGCTCTGGATTTGTTGTTTTTGTTCTGTGAGCCTTCCCGACTCACCTCTCACCCGGAACTTCATGTATGTACCTTTAAAACCGAACGTGAAACTACAGGCACATTATATGATAGATTAAATTCAATTTTTAATCATTTTTAAAAGCAATCAGTTAACTTTTATGCCTCTATACCCTGTAAACAGTCATTTCAGCAAAAAACATTTTTTTCCTTTAGTGACCCTTTAATTAATTTGGATTTTCGGACGATTGCATTTTTTTAACGAAAAACAAAATAAATAAAAACGAACTTCGGGAGTAACTAAATTAATAAATTTTTCGGACGAAAACGAAATTACGAAACAAAATATTTCAGTGTGCACATGTCTAGTATCCAATGGGTCTCCCACCGCTCACAAATGGTCAGATGTGATTACAACCAAGGCTGACATAGCGTAATCCAGTAAACATTTTAATATAAAATTAGATAGATAAAATCGCACTTACAATATGAAGATAAAAAAATCGCATGTGAAAATTTGTAGCCGGCCAGCTAACACAGCCCGTTCACTCCGGGACTCTGTATGTAGTGATGACGTCACCGCTGGCAACAAAAGTGAGAATATCCCTAAGTGAAAAGTTCCAAATTGGACCCAATTAGCCATTTTCCCTCCCTAGTGTCATGTGACTCATTAGTGTTACAGGGACTCGGGTGTGAATGTGGAGTAGGTGTGTTAAATTTGGTGTTATAGCTCTCACTCTCATACTGGCCACTTGAATTTCAACATGGCACCTCATGGCAAAGAACTCTCTGAGCATCTGAAAAAAATAATTATTGCTCTACATAAAGGCCTAGACTATAAGAAGATTGCCAAGACCCTGAAACTGAGCAGCACAGTGGCCAAGAATATACAGCGGTTTAACAGGACAGGTTTCACCTAGAACAGGCCTCTCCATGGTTGACCAAAGAAGTTAAGTGCACGTGCTCAGCATCATATTCAGAGGTTCACTTTGGTAAATAGACGTATGAGTGCTGCCAGCATTGCTGCATGGCTGTCGTCCCAGAAGGAAGCCTCTTCTATAGATGAATCACAAGAAAGCCTGCAAACAGTTTGCTGAAGACAAGCAGACTAAGGACATGGATGCCTAAAATCTTGTCCTGTGGTCTGATGAGACCAAGATAAACTTATTTGGTTCAGATGGTGTCAAGCGTGTGTGGCAGCAACCAGGTGAAGAGCACAAAGACAAGTTTGTCTTGCCTACAGTCAAGCATTTTGGTGGGAGTGTCATGGTCTGGGGCTGCCGAAACTAGGGAGCTACAGTTCATTTAGGGAACCATGGATGTCAACATGTAATAAGACATACTGAAGCAGAGCATGATCCCCTCCCTTCAGGGACTGGGCTGCGGGGCAGTATTCCTTGCTAAAGAAGCTGAGGGTGATCGACTGGCCAAGCATGTCTCCAGACCTAAATCCTATTGAGCATCTGTGGGGCATCCTCAAACAGAAGGTGGAGGAGCGCAAGGTCTCTAATATCCACCAGCTCCGTGATGTCGTCATGGAGGAGTGGAAGAGGACTCCAGTGGCAACCTGTGAAGATCTGGTGAACTCCATGCCCAAGAGGGTTAGGGCAATGCTGGAAAATAATGGTGGTCACACAAAATATTGACACTTGGGGCCAGATTCACAGCAGAGATACGACGGAGTATCTCAGATACGCCGTCGTATCTCTCAGAGTATCTATGCGACTGATTCATAGAATCAGTTACGCATAGATATCCCTTAGATCCGACAGGTGTAATTGTTTTACACTGTCGGATCTTAGGATGCAATACCGCGGCCGCCGCTGGGGGGAGTTTGCGTCATAAACCAGCGTCGGGTATGCAAATTAGGAGTTACGGCGATCCACAACGGTTTTTAGCGTTCGCTACGTCGCTGCTAGTCTAGTTTCCTGTCGCAAAGTTAGTCGTCGTTTTAGGTGCCCTAACTTTACACAGCACACGTATGTGCTGTATAAAGTATGGCCGTCGTTCCCGCGTCGAAATTTAAAACATTTTCCTTCTTGCGTAAGACGTCCGGGAATACGGAAGTACGCTACGCACGTCGCCGTTCAAAAAAATGACGTCACTTTGCGCAAAGCACGGCGGGAAATTCAAAAGGGAGCATGCGCAGTAGGTCCGGCGCGGGAGTGCGCCTAATTTAAATGGCACACGGCCCTTTGAATTACGTGGGCTTACGCCGGAGGCCGCCGGCGTAAGTTTTCGCGCAAGTGCTTTGTGAATCAGGCACTTGCGATGAAAACTTGCGGCGGTGTAACGTATCTACGATACGTTACGCCGCCGCGATTCTACGTGAATCTGGTCCTTTGTGCCCAATTTGGACATTTTCACTTTGGGGTGTACTAACTTTTGTTGCCAGCGGTTTAGACATTAATGGCTGTGTGTTGAGTTATTTTGAGGGGACAGCAAATTTACACTGTTATACACGCTGTACACTCACTACTTTGTAGCAAAGTGTAATTTCTTCAATGTTTTCACATGAAAAGATATAATAAAATATTTTCAAAAATGTGAGGGGTGTACTCACTTTTGTGAGATACTGTACCTATGTGCACACATGCCTGTGTTATTTGCATGCCAGGAAAAAGCCTGATAACTCAAAATAGGAATAAAAAAATATTGTTGGTGGAATTTTTCTTCAAGTGAATCACTAGGACCGCTCATCGGACACGTAACTGTCACATTTTTTCAATGAGTGAAACTTGATAGGTCTGAAAGGAGACCAGATATGATGTCATATCTCAGGATTTAAGGCACCACACCATTACAAAGCACAATATATTTCAAGAAGAATGAGCTGCATTTTCCACAGCAAGAAAATATCTTTGTAACGCCAAAAAAAACCTTCTGCGGCAGAGCACTGCTTTTGAGAATAACTTTGTAGCCAAAAATACCTTATTTTACGATCCATCAGGGTAAAAAAATAAACAAATGAATTTACAATTACATGAACTTTAAAAAGAAAACATGACTATGATCACACAAAAAGACATGAAATAATTTCATTAAAATTTTTTGGTGCTTTCTATGAAAATTTTACTTTGAAATACGTTAAGCTAGGTACGCACGGGCCAAAAATTGTCTGAAAACAGTGGGTTTAGCAGTTAAAGTTCTCTTGTTGCTAGTTATCTTGTAGAGGTCAAGTAGTCTCAACATTGCAAATTCAGACTTCTTGCTGGTTCTCAGACAGAAAAGTGGATAGCGCAGCACTATATCATATAACAAGATGTTGCAGCCAAGCCCAGCCATATGTGAGAGCTTGCTGAATTTGACCTCAATATACCGTATAACACAAAACTCAATCTAAATGTAAAAGCCTATCTTTACCCTCAGATTTTAAAAAAAAAGTTAGCTTTATGGTAAACATATTTTGTTGTCTACCTCTTCATTGTACAGAAATCATTTAAAAATATTTTTTGTGAATTCTTGACCCCCATACTTTTGTTGAAAGGATTGCAATATTGCCTTTGCATATGCTGAATAGAGGGGCCCCCTTCTATGCATACTTCTACATGGCCAACAGCCACCATGATTGGCTGTTGGTGGATCTTGCCAAGCACAAATGCCTGACACAGGAAGGCTTTGGAACTCTGCTGTGGCAAGGTTCACTATGATGGAGATAGGAAAGTTTTTTTAAAGCATTGCTTCGGATATGGGGAATTATAGTTTTTGTCATTTACTTGTGCGAGTTGGGAAGTGCTTTAAGGAATTTCTAAGTTTACTACAGTCGTCATATTCCATTACAGCTGTAAGGCCCCGTACACACGACCGAGTTTCTCGGCAGAATTCAGCCAGAAACTCGGTTCAGAGCTGAATTCTGCCGAGAAACCCGGCCGCGTGTACACTTTCGGCCGAGGAAGCCGACGAGGACCTCGGCGAGGAAATAAAGAACATGTTCTCTATTTCCTCGTTGTTCTATGGGAGAACTCGGCCCGCCGAGCTCCTCGGCGGCTCCAGGACTGAACACGCCGAGGAACTAGATGTGTTTGGCACGTCGAGTTCCTCGGCCGTGTGTACGGGGCCTAAGAGTCTAAATGTTGACTTCACTTGTTGCCCATTTAGGCCCAGATTTTCAGAGATCGGCGTATCTCTGGGTGGGCGTAATGTATCTCATTTACGTTTCGCCGCCGCAAGTTTTTCAGGCAAGTGCTTTATTCACAAAGCAATTGCGTGTAAAGTTGCGGAGGCGTAACGTAAATCAAATTCAAATTTGGTGGGTAGGGGGTGTGTATCATTTAAATGATGCGCGTCCCCGCGCCGAATGAACTGCGCATGCGCCGTCCCTAAAATATTCCAGCGTGCATTGCTCTAAATGACGTCGCAAGGACATCATTGGTTTTGACGTGGACGTAAATTACGTCCAGCACCATTCACGGACGACTTACGCAAACAACGTAATTTTTTTAATTTTCGACGCGGGAACGATGGCCATACTTAACATTGACTGCGCCTCATATACCCAGGGGCAACTTTACGCCGGGAAAAGCCTAACGTAAATGTCGTAACTTCACTGTGTTGGCCGCGCGTGCGCTCGGGAATTCGCGTATCTAGCTAATTTGCATACTCGACGGGGAAATCGACGGAAGCGCCACCTAGCGGGCAAAAAAAAAATTGCAGTTGAGATACGACGGCGTAAGAGACTTACGCCTGTCGGATCTACTGAATATCTATGCGTAACTGATTCTATGAATCAGTCACATAGATACGACGGCGCTAGGCAGAGATTCGACGGCGTATCTGGAGATGCGCCGTCGTATCTCTTTTGTGAATCTGGGCCTTAGTCTTTAAAGTGTTGCCCAGTTAGTCTTTACAGGGCAAAGCAAGAAGTTTACTTTAATCGTCCTTCCCTGCCAACACATACTCACCTTTTCTTCCCTTCCCTACCCCTCTGTTAAACTGCGAGTGAAGACAATACCCAGTACTTACAGGTATGGAGGGTAATGTGACACCACTGGGCCAATCACCATGCATCAGCTCTGCCCCGGGGAAGAGTCCACAGCTCTTTGTTAAATTCAATTTGAGAGGCTCACAACTACTCCTATGCCCAGCCGCTGAACAGAGTACTAAGTGGAGCAAAAGAAGGTATGTGGTGCTGGAGAAGAGTGTTTAACCTACCTGGCGGTATGATTCTGTCTGGAATTACGTACCAAAAGCGGTACAATTATTTTGCAAGGAAATTTGGCGTTTTATACTGTAGGCCTGTAATTTTTAGAAATAACTCACTTAAATCTGACCAAGCAAGAGTCTTGTAGGCATCCCGGGTATGATTTTTTTTTAAAACAAAATTATAAATTATAATATAATAAATAATTATAAATAATTATAACAAATAATAATATAATTATAATAAAAATTATTCAAAAATGTAATCAACTCAAAATCACTGAAATTTGCTCAGTTGCAGAATTGTCGCTGTCATTTTTTTTTTTTTATGACGAATTTCCCCACAAATCGCTATCGCACATTTCTGCAAGTGATTATAATTTATTATCGCTGTTTTCTAGCTGAACTAAAACCATTTTTGACATAAAGGGACACTTTTGGACAATCTACAGTTTTTAGGCAGAAAGAAATTTTTTTATTATATAAAAGTACATGCAGGGCACTGGGCAGACCACTAGGGACAAGGGGGGTGTGTATTTTTTACATACAGTACCGTAATCTATAAGATTACAGTATACTGTATGTAAAGCATTTGTTTACTTTTTTGAATTTGGCGCCGTTCTCCGCCCCTGTGCGTTGTAACGTCGCAGGGAACGGATATCGGCGGCACACGGGGAGACTGTGAATCGAGCGAGGAGGTCCCGCTCGCTCACACAGCGGGGTGGCATTGCTGGATCCAGGGACAAGGTAAGTAACTTGCCTGTGGATCCAGCGAGAAGGTAAGCCGCGCCGCTGCACACTCTGCACGTCCACCCCGAGCATGACTCGGGGATACCGATCTTATCATTGAAAACCAACCCCGAGTCACGCTCGGGGATACCGTCAAGGGGGTTAACCACCTGCCACCCAGGCAAATTGTGACATTTCTCTCCTACATGTTACCATCATCATTTGTTTGCTAGAAAATTACATAGAACCCCCAAACATTATATATGTTTTTTTAGAGACCCTAGAGAATAAAATGGTGGTCTAGTGCTATAATTATTGCTCTTGCTCTAACGTTCGCGGTGATACCTTACATGTGTGGTTTGAACACCGTTTTCATATGTGAGCGAGACTTACGCATGCGTTCACTTCTGCGTGCATACGGAGACAGTGGCACTTTAAATTAATATTTTATATTTTTTATTGTTAATTTTACTTCAATTTTTTTAGTTTGAATTTTTTTTAACATCCCTTGTAATATTAATATGGCATTACAGGTCCTCTTTAGATTGAAATATGGGTCAATAAGATCCCATATCTCACCTCTAGGCTAGGAAGCCTGAAATAGAAAATAAAAAAACAATCTCAGCTTCCCAGCTGAGGTGACGCCATTTGTTTGAATACTGAAGTGGCTTTAGAATAGGTAAGTATACACACATAGGGCGGAGGGCCGGGATCTGGGGGCCCCCTTGTTAATGGGGACTTCCAGAATCCAATAAGCCCCCACCCGCAGACCCTGACAACCATCGGCCAGGGTTATCAGGAAGAGGGAGACACAGTGTTTTGGGGTGGAGGTGCAGGGCCCCCCGCCCCAAAGCACCCACCCCCCCATGTTAAGTGCATGTGGCCTGGTTTTATCCAGGAGGGGGCGCTCGGTCACCCCCCCATTTCCTGA
Organism: Rana temporaria; assembly: GCF_905171775.1. NCBI lineage: Eukaryota > Metazoa > Chordata > Amphibia > Anura > Ranidae > Rana > Rana temporaria. Next base: position 94,876,489 of record NC_053489.1, on the reverse strand, counting down.
CCTGCCGGGCTGTGTGCTCAGATAAGGGTCTGGTAAGGATCTTGGGGGGAACCCCAGGCCATTTTTTGGCATGGGGTTCCCCTTAAAATCCATACTAGACAAAAGGGTCTGGTATCTCTTTGAGGGGGAACTTCATTTTGGTGGGGTTTCCCTTCAAGATCCTCAAGATCCTCAGCAAACAAATCGCACCCCAAGTCGGATCATGATGATCCAACTTCTATTCCAAATCAATGGGCTCCCATAAGGAACCATTGATTTTGAATAGAGGCAGAGAAATGCAGCTAAAAGGTTGCGTGGCTAAACGAGCATTGACGCCAATGCAAAACGCTGATAAAATCGTGTTTTTAACACGCTTTTTTTCCTGGCATCTGTCTTTTATTTATTTACATGCAAGAAATGTTTCTTTGGAGATTATCTTCATAAAATTTTATTAGCCAAAATATATGTCTAAAGAAAGCATTTTGCTCCAAATTCACCCTGGAATCCCGCCCACTCCAAACTGTATTTGGAACTAAAAAATCTTTACATAACAGAACAACATACAATACATTCCTTGGGGTAACATAACAAACCCTTTGTTATCACTTCATAGAAAATTCTGAAGTTATCAACTATGATCTCATTGAATATATTTGTCATATTCGTGAAATATAGTCATAGTACTTCTTTAGGTTTCTAGATTTCAAGCACAAAGAAGATCTAGTTTAGTGTTCTCATATGGAAAATTTTCAAATAGTTATTTTGTTGGCCACAATCATAGGTTATTTTTAATCTGACAAAAAGCCCAGTTCCACAAATGTTTTTGTTCTCCATTTAAAGAGTAAGTAAACCCCCCTATCGGTTTCAGCCAAGGAAGCTGCCATCTTTGCCTCTGTTTATTCTACAACTGCCATGAAATGAAACTGTTTTTTGAAACTGGTAAATGGATAGGTTTACTTCTGCTTTAAAGGTAATCAGCTTAATTTACCAAGCTTTATCACAGCCAAAGGCACACTATTTTCAGCCGACTGTAATTTCTTTGGACACAACTGAAAATACCTGTCAAGCACCCGTATAGAATAGGTGTTAGTGAGGCCTTAGTTTATTGCCCTACTTATGTGCACCTACCCTTTGCTAGTTGTAGGTTTATTTGAGCAATTGCCATTTTTTGCTTTATGTAGAAAAGCTTACTTCCCTACCAACTAACACAGGCAAGGTGCATGTGATTTGACATGAGTGGCTGCCATTTTTTGCACTAATATAGAATAGTCTTCTTTCCTACTCATATGCATACTTCATGACTGCACATCCTCTTGGGCACCTGACAAGCCAGATAGCCTGGTGCTTTGAGAAAGGTGGCCCCTTTTGTCCACCTCCCTTGACACACCCTACAAATTTGACTTTCAATATCTTTATTATTTTTGAACAAGTGGAGTACAAGGATACATACAAAAGTGAGGCCTGAGCACTGGCAGAACATAGCAAAAACACAGCATGATGCAATACCAGGACAAAAAAAGAAAAAAAAGTAACACATTGTCGGTGAAAAGACATATAATTAGCAAAGAACAATACATCCAGAGTAGAAAAACATTTGTACCAATAGTAGAGATTAAAACCTGGATACAAAACAGTAATCTGTGCTCTCCAAAAAAATATATACCGTAACAAAACAGTATCTGAAAGGATATATACAAGAGAAAGAAGAAAGAAAGAGAAGGAGCAGAAGATAAAGAAAGGAAAAATGGTGAAGGGAGCCTGGAGGAAAAATTAGAAAGCATATTAACCTCCCTAGCGGTATGATTCTTTCCGATTTTACTTGCTGAAAGCGGTACCATTATTTGCAAGGAAATTTGGTGTTTTATACTGTAGGCCTGTAATTCTTAGGAATAACTCACTTAAATCTGTCCAAACAAGAGTCTAGTAGGTAACCCGGGTATGACATTTTTTTAAAAACAAAATTATGAATTATAATATAATAAATAATTATAAATAATTATAACAAATAATAATATAATTATAATAAAAATTATTCAATAATGTACTCAACTCAAAATCACTGAAATTTGCTCAGTTGCATAATTGTCGCTGTCATTATTATTATTATTTTTTTATGACGAATTTCCCCACAAATTGCTATCGCACAATTCTGCAAGTGATTATAATTTATTATCGCTGTTTTCTAGCTGCTCAAAACCATTTTTGACATAAAAAGACACTTTTGGTTGCTATGGACAATCTACAGTTTGCAGGCAGAAATAACAGTTTTTATTATATAAAAGTACATGTAGAACACTGGGTAGACCACTAGGGACAAGGGGATGTGTATTTTTTACATACTGTACAGTACTGTAATCTATAAGATTACAGTATACTGTATGTAGGGTGTTTGTTTACCTTTTTGAATTTGGCGCCGTTCTCCGCCCCCATGCGTCGTAACGTCGCAGGGAACGGAGATCGGCGGCACACAGAGGCACTGTGTGAATCGAGCGAGGTCCCGCTCGCTCACACAGCGCGGTGGCATCGCTGGATCCATGGACAAGGTAAGTAACTTTGTCTGTGGCTGCAGCGAGGCGAGCCCGAGTCTGACTCTGGCTTACCGATCGCAGCACAAAAATGTAACCCCGAGTCAGACTCGGGAATACCGCTAGGAGGGTTAAAGACGATGTAAACCCTGATGGGTTTTACTTCCTCTTTGTTTCTCTGCAAAGGTAAAGCATAATGGGCTACTATGCATCGCATTGTAGCTAATTTTGTGTCACTTACCTGAAACCGAAGCCTGCGATGTCACCTCTGTCCCCTGTTCCATAAAACGCCCATCTTCCTTCCGAGTATCGCAGCTCCAGAGCTGTGATTGCCCGGAGCCGCAATGAAGTCACATAGTCGCATGCACGTGGAAGCCGCCAGTCACGGCACGCTCTTCTTTAGAAATGGCACGATCGCCATTTCTAAAGGTTTCTAAAGTGCGCCTGCTGTCTACGGCGCATTGCACCGTAGACATCGGCACCCGTATCTTTTGTAAATATCTCCTAAACCGTGGAGGTTTAGGAGATATTTCGAACATCTACAGGTAAGCCTTAATCTAGGCTTACCTGTAGGCAAAAGTTGTTGTACAGGGTTTACAACCACTTTAAGTGAGAAAGAAAAGCTAAATACACTGCATATCTCCAAAGATCAATGTGAAAATAGCTGGCTCATGGGCTCAGACCCTTTGAAAGTGTATAGGAGCATCATTGATTTTGTTGGCAAGATGCTCATTTCACATGATCCAAGACATCTTGCGCTTAAAACATAGAAATTGAAACAGAAGGTAATTTTCATGAGTGAGATATGGCACCTTACAAATTCTAGAAGGCATGTGGGCCAAAAAAATAACAGCAAGAGATTCACTTTGGAGTCCCAAGTCATTGGGTTACATATTTTGCTCACCAAGTTGGTTGCTTTTATGTGGAGACCTCATTTTTTAAATACACATAAAAAACAAAACTATATTTGCAGAGCAACAAAAAACAAACTATGAGAAAAAAACAAGGGATTGACGAATATCCTATATCAGTAAAGCAGATCACTGGAATGGACGGTTCGGACTGCCAGAAGAGTACATTTTAAAAGACTTAGGCCCCGTACACACGTCCCAGGAACTCGACGGGCAAAACTCATCGTTTTGCTCGTCGAGTTCTGTGTGAAGCTGCCGAGGATCTCGGCGAGCCAACTTTCCTCATTGAACAATGAGGAAATAGAGAACATGTTCTCTATTTGGCTCGACGAGGAACTCGTCTGCTTCCTCGGCCGAAAGTGTACACACGGCCGGGTTTCTCGGCAGAATTCAGCTCCGATCGAGTTTCTGGCTGAATTCTGCCGAGAAACTCGGTCGTGTGTACGGGGCCTCACTCATCTCTTCTTTGTTAATTCCTTTACCTACATAGAAACTTTTTCTAATACAGATCCCTGCATTTCAAATGACCTCATTTTAATCTGTTTGGCCATGACCTCTCCGCCACCATGAATAGTGTCATCTCTCAATTTCCTGCATATCTGCCAGAGTAACAGTAAATTTGTTGTCACAGTGGACGTGGTCAGGCTGAATTTTCTTGAGCTACCTGTGGAGCTTCTAAGAAAGCTCTGACACAGAGGCTGCGGTCCGCTCTCAGCAGGCAGACATAGAGAACTCCGACCTTTTCATTGTTTCCAGAATATCAGAGCGGAACACCGTGTGTTAGTGACTCTCAATACTTTCCACCTGGTGAGAGTCACAATACGTCCGCTGCTCAGCAAGTAACACTGTGTTCTGACAATTATCAGAGCCCAGCGCCATGTTGCTATTAGAAAATGCATTGTGTGTCATAGATTACTAAAATAAGAGCAGAGGCATATATGACTCTATACATATGAACACAAGATAGGCTTACATTTACTAATTATTATAATGAATTTTGGTCAAGTTATTCCTCGTTAAATGTATACAGATGTATTTAACCACTTGCCTACGGGGCACTTTCACCCCCTTCCTGCCTAGGCCAATTTTCAGCTTTCAGTGCTGTCACACTTTGAATGACAATTTCGCGGTCATGCAACACTGTACCCAAATTTAAAAAAATCTATTTTCTTCAGACAAATAGAACTTTCTTTTGGTGGTATTTAATACCTACTGTTTTGTTTTGCAAAATTTTGCAAAACTGTTGTAAAAAAAAAATAGTTTTTCTTAGTTTCTGTAAGCAAAGTACTTATTCTCCTACACTGATGTGTGCTGTTGAGGCTTCACTGATGGGCACTTATGGGAAGGCACTAAAGGGCACCTATGGGGTGACACTGAGGAGGAGGTACTAATATACAGCACTGATGGGCACTGATAGGTGGCACTGATGGGAACTTATAGGCGGCACTGATGGGCACTGAAAGGTAGCACTGAATTGCAAAACTGATAGGCACAGACTGGTGTCATTGATGGGCACAGACTGGTGTCACTGATGGGCACAGGGTAGCATCTGATTTTTCAATTATCAGCTCTCTTAACCTCACACTCTGTCAGTGTAAGGCTGGGTTCACACTACGGTTTTCCCGTCCGTCAGCCGCATACGATTTATATGAAAAAACGTATGCGGCTGAAACGGACGGGAACGTATGGCACCGCACATATGTGCGTTTTCCATTAACATTAATGTTAAAGGAAAACGTATGCGGTTGCCATACTGTTTTAAAAACGACCGCAAAACCGTGGTTGAACACGGTTTTGCGTACGTTTAAAAAACGTTTTGCCAGCAAATCGTACGCACCCGGATGCATCCGAGTGCATACGATTTGCAATGCATTGTCTATCTCTACGTTTTCCCGTCCGGGCCCGTACGTTTTCAATACTGAAATCGTATGCGGCTGACGGACGGGAAAACCGTAGTGTGAACCCAGCCTAAGAGAGGAAAAGGCGATAAATGTCACTTCCTTAAAGGGGTGGTTCCCCCTAAAACAAAATTCTAACAATACATTCGGATGTCTGCTTACACTGCGGGTAGGCTGGCTTTTGTTTTTTTGTTTTAGTACATACCTCGATATCGCCGTTTCCTCGCTTGGCGGTGGGCTTTCCTAGTTGATTGACGTTCCTCAGACGGGCGCATACTGCGCGTCACGACTTTCCAAAAGAAGCCGAACGTCGCTGCGCAGGCGCCGTATAGAGCTGACTCTATACGGCGCCTGCGCAATGACGTTCGGCTTCTGTCGGAAAGTCGTGACGCGCAGTATGCGCCCGTCTGAGGAACGTCAATCAACTAGGAACGCCCACCGCCAAGCGAGGAAACGGCGATATCGAGGTATGTACTAAAACAAAAAAACAAAAGCCAGCCTACCCGCAGTGTAAGCAGACATCCAAATGTATTGTTAGAATTTTGTTTTAGGGGGAACCACCCCTTTAATCACATGGGTAAAGAGACTCTTTACCTAGATCAGGGTCAGGCCATGTCCCAGGAACACGTCACGCCTGTGATCGCTATTCCAACTGGGCACCATCATATGACATCATCCCAAAATGAAACCATTACCACATGTTGCAGCATGATAATGCTTGGCCCCATGTTGCAAGGATCTGTACACAATTCCAGGAAGCTGAAAACATCCCAGTTCTTGCATGGCCAGCATACTCACCAAACATGTCACCCATTGAGCATGTTTGGGATGCTCTGGATTGGCCACACTCAACAACCTGATCAACTCTATGCGAAGGAGATGTGCTGCACTGCGTGATGCAAATGGTGGTCACACCAGATACTGACAGGTTTTCAGACCCCCCCCCCAATACAGTAAAACTGCACATTTTAGAGCACCCATTTATTGTGGTCAGCCTGAAGCCTCGTACACACGACCGAGAAACTCGACGGGCGGAACACATCGTTTTGCTCGTCGAGTTCCTTGTGAAGCCGTTGAGAAACTCGACAAGCCAAATTTCCCGTCAAGGAAATATAGAACTTGCTCTCTTTTTGGCTCGTCGAGTTTCTCAACAGTTTCCTCGACAAAAATGTACACATCACGACCGGTTTCCTCGGCAAAAAAATATCTCCCAGCAAGTTTCTTGCTGGTTTTTGCCGAGAAACTCGGTTGTGTGTACGAGGCCTAAGGCACGCCTGTGCAATAATCATGCTGTCTAATCAGTATCTTGATAAGCCACACCTGTGAGGTGGATGGATTATCTCAGCGAAGGAGAAGTGCTCACTAACACAGATTTAGACAGATTTGTGAACAGTATTTGAGAGAAATAGTTTTGTGTACATAGAAAAAGTCATGATCTTTGTGTTCAGCTCATTAAAAATAGGGGCAAACACAAAAAAATTTTGCTCAGTGTATATACAGGGCTAGATTCAGCAAGGATTTACGCCCGCGTATCTATAGATACGCCGCGTAAATTAAAAGCTGCGCCGGCGTATCTTCTTTCTGTATTCAGAAAGCAAGATACGCCAAAATTAGCCTAAGATCTGACTGGCGTAAGTCTCTTACACCGTCGTATCTTAGGGTGCATATTTACGCTGGCCGCTAGGTGGCGCTTCCGTCATTTTCGGCGTAGAATATGCAAATGACCTAGATACGCCGATTCACAAACGTACGTGCCCCGGCGAAATTTTTTTCCGTCGTTTGCGTAAGGCTTTTCCGGCGTAACGTTGCTCCTGCTTCTATGAGGAGTACGCAATGTTAAGTATGAATGTCGTTCCCGCGTCGAATTTAATTTTTTTTACGTTGTTTGCGTAAGTCGTTCGCGAATAGGGCTGGACGTAATTTACATTCACGTCGAAACCAATACGTCCTTGCGGCGTACTTTAGAGCAATGCACACTGGAATATGTACACGGACGGCGCATGCGCCCTTCGTAAAAAACGTCAATCACGTCGGGTCACCACCCATTTACATAAAACATGCCCCCCTCATACTCATTTGAATTAGGCACACTTACGCCGGCCCCATTTACGCTACGCCGCCGTAACTTAGGAGGCAAGTGCTTTGTGAATACAGCACTTGCCTCGCTGATTTACGGCGGCGTATCGTAAATACAATACGCTACTCCGCCGTAACAATGCGCCCGGCTATTTGAATCTAGCCCACAGTCTTTATTTTACTAATAAGCGTGTATCACAAGGTCCATTCACTTTTATTTTATTTTTGTAGAGGATGCTTAAAAAATTACCTGTTGAGCCTGCTCACTTTTTGACTGCCCCTCTCTAATTGAGAATCCATGTAACTAAAGAGACAGGAAGGGGTTGTGTCCTTCCTCTGAATCATTTAGCTGTGTATGAATAGATATGAAAAATAGGAGATCAAATTATAGATATAAAAAACAGCCTAGTAAAAGGGAGCAGAGAAGAGAACTTCCTCAGGTACAGCACCTGCTGGCTGCAAGTTGTAAGTAGGAAATAATAAAATGCAACAATCATATTTTCCTGACCCAAAACAAATATTTTATATTTTTATTTTGAATACATTAATTAAAGTAATAAAGAATTAATATATATACTGTGTATATATATATATATATATATATATATATATATATATATATATATATATATACACACACACACACAAACACAAACACACAAACACACACACACAAACATTATAAGTGCCCTGTTTTCACAATATATTTGCACTTATCACTAGAATATAGGTGTATATGACAGTGAAGGTTAACTTACAGAGGTAGTCAGTGGCAGTGTTTTTCAACACACCTGCCCAACCCACATTGGTGGTCAATGACAGTGAAATTTACCATCTTACTACTTGCTACCTACCTGTTACATCTTATTTATCTCTCTCTCCCCCCAAAAAGGCTGGTGCTTTACTTGTAGATGTAGTGCCCTCTTAGGTAGGTGCTAGGTATTATATAGGTAATTTTAGTTCCCACACTGTAGGCAGTGTGGATAGTTTGTGCTAGGCAAAAGCTAATTTTGGGCGCAACTACATTCTGCTAGCTAGGTCTGATCCATGTGCTCTGCTTTTGCCAATCTGCATAAGCTTCCTCTGTATCCAGGAGACTGGAGAAGTTTCTAGTTAGTAGGTGTGAAGATGTAAATGGTGGCATGAATATGAATATGGGTTACTGCATTTATTCTTTGAGCACACAGAGTACAGCCTGGGGAGGCAGCATTCTGCTAAAGAAGGCCATTAGATGGGCAACCTGAGGGGAGGAATTCAGAGACCCAGTTGCTTAGACCTAGATAGCATCAATTGTGCTGCAAGTGTGAAAATGATGTCAGGAACAGTCCGCTGCACAAGACCGCTAGACTGCCAGGGCAGGAGCGGCATGGATAGCTCTTGCGCTGGGAGGATCAGCAGATTAGGTAAGTATATCTCCGCTCTCTTACCCCCTAGACAAATATTAGCAATTAGCCCATGCAATGCAGGCACAGCCCCACTGCATGAGAAAAAAAAATGTTTTCCTGGAGTCAGCTCTACACTGCGCCTGCGCACTGACTAGGAGCTGTGTGGAGCTGACTGCGCATGTGCCAAATAGATGCACAGCTCTGCATGTTCAGGTTCATTCGGAAACTCTGTGACGCAACTACGCAATACGGGGGGGGGCCTTATCCGCCGAGAGGAACATTTTATGAAGGACATCAATCATCTGGGCGAACCCCTAGATTACATTGCGGCTCAGCTTGGAAACTCCTACTTCCGCGGGAGTGAGTACCCGAAAGCTGGATTGCAAATATATAAGGTATGTGCAGCCTAAAAAAAAAAAAAAAAGCCAATTGTACATGTTAGAAGTATAAAGAATTTGGTCTGATATAGATGTTATTTGGGTGAACCTCCGCTTTAAGTAGGGTTAAAGTCAGCGTTCTCTGCATGTCGGTTCAGTTTCTCCACATCAAACTTTTCAAACCATGGGCCAGATCCACAAAAACCCGGCGCAACGTAACTTTTTCAATTTAAGTTACACGGCCGGAAAATTTCTACCTAAGTGCCCGATCCACAAAGCACTTACCTAGAAATTTTCGGCTGTGTACCTTAAATCCGGCCGGCGCAAGGCGTTCCTATTCAAATTAGGCGCGCTCCTGCGCCGGCCGTACTGTGCATGCTTACTACGTCATTTTCCCGACGTGCTTAGCGCAGTTTTACGTTGCGCCGGGTTTTGAGAATCGCGACGGGCGTAAAAAAAAAAATAAGAGTTGCGGCGGGAAAAAAAAAATTGAAAAAAAAAAAGACGGCAACGCGGGATAGAAGGGTCTACTTTTACAAGGCCTAAACAGTTTAGGCCTTGTAAAAGCAGCCCTAATTTTACGATTGCAAACTAATACTTACGGAGAAAAAACGAAGCTGAAAAGCTTTGTGGATCTCCGTAAGTGCTAATTTGCATACCCGAAGCGGCATTTCGACTCGAAATGCCCCCAGCGGCGGATGCGGTACTGCATCCTAAGATCCGGCAGTGTAGGTCCCTTACACATGTCGGATCTTCTCCCTATCTTTTGGAAACTGATTCTGTGGATCAGTTCCAAAGATAGAAACAGGGATACGACGGCGTATCAGTAGATACGCCGTCGTATCCCTTTTGTGGATCTGGCCCCATGTCTTTATGGATTGTGCACTTGAAATCAATAATTTGGGGGCATGTCATGATGTCCACATATTTTTGGACATATATGGTAGATGTTATGAATAAGGGTAGAGATGTTTTATGGACAGTGTAGTAATCTGTATGGTAGTGTATTGGTTAACATGGGAAGCGGATGTATTGGAAGTATTCTAACATAAAGCAAAATCTAGCCGTATAGAAATATGGAAACCTCTTAGGCCACATGCACACGAGACGCAAATGCAAACTCATCTAAACACAAGTTTTCAAATGCAAAAAACGGCGTTTAAAACGCCCGTTTTTGCCGCGAATTTCGCTGCGTTTTACCGCGTTTGCGTTTATAAGCGTTTGGTTAAGAAACATCATAAGACCCTCCCTAAGCTCAAAAACAGTATTATTTAACCATTTCAGCCATTTTGTGAGACCAGAGCAGCTGAGAGAGCAGCAGTGTATGTGTATTTAGCGTGTCACTTGCCACGTCACCTGCCTCAAGTTGTGAATTGTCCACTTGCCACGTCACCTGGCCACGTCACCTGCCATGTCACCTGGCCACGTCACCTGCCACAAGTTGTGGATTGTCCACTTGCCACGTCACCTGACCATGACACCTGCCACAAGTTGTGGATTGTCCACTTGCCACGTCACCTGCCACAAGTGGATTATGCACTTGCCAAATCACCTGGCCACGTCACCTGCCACAAGTTGTGGATTGTCCACTGGCCACGTCACATGGCCACCTCACCTGCCATGTCACCTGGCCACGTTACCTGCCACAAGTTGTGGATTGTCCACTTGCCATGTCACCTGGCCACGTCACCTGCCACGTCACCTGGCCACATCACCTGCCACATCACCTGGCCACGTCACCTGCCACAAGTTGTGGATTGTCCACTGGCCACGTCACCTTCCACGTCAACTGGCCACGTCACCTGCCACAAGTTGTGGATTGTCCACTGGCCACGTGACCTGGCCACGTCACCTGCCACATCACCTGGCCACGTCACCTACCACAAGTTGTGGATTGTCCACTTGCCACGTCACCTGCCTCAAGTTGTGTATTGTCCACTTGCCACGTCATCTGCCATGTCACCTGGCCACGTCACCTGCCACAAGTTGTGGATTGTCCACTTGCCATGTCACCTGGCCACGTCACCTGCCACATCACCTGGCCACGTCACCTGCCACATCACCTGGCCACGTCACCTGCCACAAGTTGTGGATTGTTCACTGGCCACATCACCTGCCACGTCAACTGGCCACGTCACCTGCCACAAGTTGTGGATTGTCCACTTGCCACGTCACCTGACCACGTCACCTGCCACAAGTTGTGGATTGTCCACTGGCCACATCACCTGGCCACGTCACCTGCCTTGTCACCTGGCCACATCACCGGCCACAAGTTGTGGATTGTCCACTGGCCACGTCACCTGCCACATCAGCTGGCTACGTCACCTGCCACGTCAACTGGCCACGTCACCTGCCACAAGTTGTGAATTGTCCACTTGCCACGTCACCTGACCACGACACCTGGAATGTAGAAATCATGGCAGGATCCTTATTAGACGTACCAAACATAGAGAGACTATGGCTGCAGCAATTCCTGGTATAGTTAGCATACATAATTAGCAGGCAAGGCAGTTCACAGGATAGTAATGCATAACAACATCAGGGTACTTGCGATACTGAAGTGAATGATGCAGGCATAAGGTCAGGCTCCAAGGGTCCAGACGGGTAAGGCTGGTGAAGCAGGCAGTGGAGACTCCAGGTCAGGAAGCTGAAGTTCAGAGCAGGTGCGTCTGGATACCCAACCGACAGAGGCGTTGTGTTTGCCAAAATAAAGGAACACTTCCTGGTTAGTGCTAGGAGCTTAAATAGGCCGCCCAGCAGCTAAACAGGAAGTCACAGGCTAATTAGAAAGAAGGAAGTAACTATAGTTGAACTTCGAGTGAGAGACTCTTCAGGAAGAAGGTTCGGGAAGGAAGTAACAGATGAGAGTTAACTGGGAAAGAAGCACAACAGTATTTAGTGCAAAATTGTTCATGAGACGTTACACTGCCACAAGTTGTGGATTGTCCACTTGCCACGTCACCTGGCCACGTCACCTGCCACAAGTTGTGGACTATCCACTTGCCAAATCACCTGGCCATGTCACCTGCCACAAGTTATGGATTGTCCACTTGCCACGTCACCTGCCACAAGATGCGGATTGTCCAATTGCCACGTCACCTGGCCATGTCACCTGCCACATCACCTGGCACGTCACCTGCCACAAGTTGTGGATTGTTCACTTGCCACATCACCAGGCCATTTCACCTGGCCACATCACCTGCCACGTCACCTGGCCATGTCACCTGCCACAAGTTGTGGATTGTCCACTTGCCACATCACCAGGCCATGTCACCTGGCCACATGACCTGGCCATGTCACCTGCCACAAGTTGTGGATTTTCCACTTGCCACATGACCTGGCCATGTCACCTGCCACAAGTTGTGGATTGTCCACTGGCCACGTGACCTGGCCACGTCACCTGCCACATCACCTGGCCATGTCACCTACCACAAATTGTGGATTGTACACTTGCCACGTCACCTGGCCATGTTACCTGCCACAAGTTGTGGATTGTCCACTGGCCACGTGACCTGGCCACGTCACCTGCCACATCACCTGGCCACGTCACCTACCACAAGTTGTGGATTGTCCACTAGCCACGTAACCTGGCCATGTCACCTGCCACAAGTTGTGGATTGTCCACTGGCCACGTCACCTGCCACAAGTTGTGGATTGTCCACAATGCAATGCAAGCAATTACATTTTTTATGTTTTTTATGGTTTTTCATCATTTGCCATCATTTTTGAGATTTCTAATGTAAAAAAATAGGTCACCTTTAAAAACGCCTATAAACGAAATTGTGGCAAAACGCCTTTTCCTGCGTTTTGCTGCGTTTAGCGGCGTTTTGCCGCGATTTGCGTCTGAAACGCGACTGAACCCAAAATTTTGCTTCTGAAAAAACGAGCCTAAACCCAACTGCTTTAAAACGCAAAAAAACGTGAATGTGTGCATGGATACATAGGATAACATTAAATGTGTTATGGGGCAGTTGAAAAAAATGCCCAAATGCCTCTGAACTCAAGTTTACCAGCGTCTCGTGTGCATGGGGCCTTATTCTGATTGCCTTTGTAGGTTTATGTTCTGGAGTAGGCATGAGCTTGCATTTGTTGTTGGCCTAATATAGCCAAATTGCAATATTAGGTCAATGATGTCAGGCGGTCGCATCCCTGTCCCTTTGTAACAAATCCAGCTCATTGGATCAGGAGTGACAACTGACCTCGGGGGGCCCATACCTGATTCTGAACAAACACAAGCTCATCCCTATTCCAAAGAACCCATCTTTGTTTTTCCTCAATGCACTACTTTGTGAATCACTGACCTGGAATACTCATTCACCTATTAAATGACCCAGCACCCAAGAGGCACATGGCTGCTCAATGTCAGAAAAATGAAAGGACAGAGATGACAGCTTGGAAACCTGTGCCTTTAGAAACAAGTCAGCATGTGAAGCTCCTGTATTTCCGTTCTGACAGGTTGACTTTTCAGCAGCAATGGAAAGATGTAACTGGAATAAAAATGGTTAACGGGTTCTCAGCATTATAGAGGATATGACTTGGCTCTCCCACGGAACTTTCCAAACTACAAGAAAAGTCCTTTATTTTCCAGAAATGTTTGGAGAGATCATTACCTCTTTGTCAGGAATAATTGAAACCATTAACCACAGAAAATCTCAAAATATCCATTCCGCTCTTGACCGATTACATTAATACTGGAGTAAATTTCACAGGGAACCTAATTTACTGACAACATGGTATTAAACTATTAAAAGCAGCTACCAGCCAGCATGTGTCTGATGCACTTCATTCTGTCTGTATGTCCACATAATGCTACTGAAGAAGTCTCTACTCCCACACATCCAGCTGCAATATGATAAATGCCAAAATGAGAACACACATGATTATATTTTTGCCATCTGGCTTTTCTGTGCAAGTAAATAACCCACTGTGTGCTGGGGAGTCGAGTAATTAGGGTGGACGGGTCAGAGATCGTATCCGGGACAAAAACACATCTTGATTTTTTTTTCTCGGGGTAAACGTGTTTAGGCTGCTGGCGGATATTTGGAAGCAGGCCAGAAATTACTGCCAGATAGATGTCTTCCAAAATATATTTTTTTGAAGCCTGCATTTCCTCTGGCTACACTATAGGCTGTAAAATATTGGCAAGAAAGTGTGGTTCCCTTTATAAACGGCCATTGTTACATGAGCCAATAGAACCTTTTGATGTAGCTTTAGCAGAAATTGCTAAATACCGTATATATATATATATATATATATATATATATATATATATATATATATATATATATACACACACACACACATACACATATACACAGTATATATATATATATATATATATATATATATATATACACACACACACTGTATATACACAGTGCCTTGAAAAAGTATTAATATCCCTTAAAAATGTTCACATTTTGTCATGTTACAACCAAAAACCTAAATATATTTTTTGGGGATTTTATGTGATAGACCAACACAAAAGTGGGACATAATCATGAAGTGGAAGGAAAATGATAAATGGTTTTAATTATTTTTTACAAATAATAATCTGAAAAGTGTGGCGTGGATTTGTATTTAACCCCCTTTACTCTCATACCCCTATCTAAAATCTAGTGGAACCAACTGCCTTCATAAGTTATCTAATTAGTAAATAGAGTCCACTTATGTGTAATTTAAACTTTTTTCCCCAGGACTTGACCCCTGACTTGCACCGAAGTATCTCAAGGGCAGGGCATTTTGGGGGCTCTCGCATCGCGCCAAAGATGCTTCTTGCTGGACTTTTTCTAACATCCTGCAAGCGCATCGCCCTTGTGGCAGTCCTGAAAATGAGTCAACTGTTTGGAGCACATCGTTTATGCAAATTAGACTATTTAGTGTATGCTGGGAAACTACCATTGCAGCAAAGAGTAAATATTTAGTTCCAGACTTTAAAATTTAAAATGATGGAATATAGGTGAGAGATATTACTATACCCATGATGTAAAACTTTAATCAGCGGCATACCTACAGGTGTTACTGGGGTTGCAATTGCGACCTGATCCCATGCTGCAGGGGACCAATGTGACCCCCCTGTACACCTGGATAAGAGGAGCGGTGGGGGCGGCGGCATTTAGGGAAACCAATCTCTTCATTTGGAGAAAATGGAGAGATTGATTCCTCTATATGCAGCCACCCCTGCCGCTCCTCCTATCCAGCTTCTTTCTGCTGCCCCCTGTGTGCTCTCAAGCCCCCCTTTGCTCTTTCTCGACCCCCCTGTGCTCTCTCCTGGCCCTCCCCTCTCAGGGATCTGTCAGGATGGAGAGCGAGGAAGGGGCCAGTAAATGTGTTATTTACTGGCCCCTTCCTTTTCTGAATGGAGAGTCAGTGATCCATACTAATCACTGACTGACCATTCATAACTGAAACATATGTTGGAATGAATGGGAAGCTCTGTATAGAGCTATTCCTGTCCATTAAATCAGTGCATTTGAGGCTGCAGAGAAAGAGATTGAGGGCTATATACTTAATCTCTTTTCTCTGTCTCAAAGGTAAAACTTCAAAGGTCTGTTTAGACCCCTAATATCTTACCAAAACCCACCTAAAACTTTTTATAAAAAGTAATAAAAAATAATAATGTAAAAAATAAATAATAAAAAAAAAGGTATAAAAATAAATAAAAAATTAATAACAAAAATAAAAAACTGTGGCAGAACTACCAGGGTCACAAAAGTTGCACTTGCTACAGGGCCCTCATGTTCCGCCGCCAGGCTTGGAGGGAAGGGCTCCGGCCGGGGGTCAGGGAGCCCTTTGTGGTTTCTTGCACCAGGGCCCTGAAGGCCCTAGTTATGCCACTGTCTTTAATCTGTACACTGCAAAGTACAATAGCTCCATCTTGATTCGCATTTCAAATAAGAGGGTGTACTTGAGAAGAAAATACATAGAAACACACCTTTTAAAGCAGTCTATTACTTGTATCAGCTAATGAGAGAGTATAATCATACACATTAGGCCCCATGCACATGGGGCTTCAGATTTTAACTGCAGCCATCAAAGGCTGACAGCTGCTGTGGCTAGACAGGTCAACTAGAAGTACTTACATTTAGTGCTGTATTCACCCAGAGATGAATGCCCAAAATGCAAGAAGTCTGAATTCTGGGCATTCGCCCCTTAGTGCATACTGCGCTAAACATTTGTAACATTTAGTGGACAGTCCTGCCCTGTCCAGCCTAGGCAGCTGTCAGCCTTTCAGAGGTTTACAGGCTGCTTGCAGCAACACTAGATGGCTCGTCTGTGCCCTCCTCCTGCAGTTAAACGCCAAAATCTCATGCACCAGGGCTAAACGGCCAAAAAGTACTAAAGCATTTAAAAAGCTTCCACTCTAATCAGTGCATAGCACAATAAAGTCTTCTTAGAAAACATGGTATTCACATGTCTCATTCTATCACATATCCCAAAAATAAGAGGATTTTTCCTCAATTCACAACAGTGGGTGGAACTATACAAATCATTACTTTGCACCCTATTCGCCAGATGCACATCCAGAGCCTCTGGTGTATAGTGGAAATATAACCTGACCAATTTATTTTGAAACCGCATACAGCCAAAAAATGACGGGAACTTTTGTGCGTATTACAGTACATTCAGATTGTGGTTTGATGGTGACCTCTAGGGGTTAGCAAGGAACATAACAACCCTGCTTGAGACACTTGCCCTGGACTTGATTTTATTTAAAAATATTCACTTTTCTTTTCCTTACACACAAAGTTTATATGTGAATCATACATTAGTACTTATGCTGGTTCCGAACCATATCCCTGATGTATCCAGGAGGAGTAACATTAGGCTGGGAATCATTTTTCAGGCTGCCTTGGCACTGGTCATTGACAAGCCATCAGAGAAAGCCTATAGACTTATTTTTTTGTGAAGTGGTTTTAGTACATATGGCCATGACCTGTGCTACCACTAGGCAAACTAGGCAGCCGCCTAGGGCACCCGGCCACTGGTGTTCCTACTCTCTTCTCTCTGTAGCAAGCAACCAAGTCTCAGCATCAGCAGGCAGCCGCTGCTCCATTCGCACATAGTGTCAGAGGAGCAGCGGTGGTGGAGGACTGTGTCTATGTCCCAATGAATGGAAGCAAGCAAACATTCATTGATGGGCACTGGTAGGCTGCATTTGATGAGCGTTGGTGAGGCTGCATTCAGGCCCGGATTTACTCCCTTTGCCGCCCCAAGGCCGGGTCCTTCAATGCCGCCCCCGCCTGCGCAGTACAGGGGGGGGACATTATCCTCTGGGGGACTTCTTCGGCAGGACACTGAGAAGCGGGGGGGGGGGAGTGTTGCTGCCGAATATGACATTGAGAACTGGGGGGGTGCTCACCACCTCTTCCCTCAGTTTTCTCTCCTCTCACCATCCGTGACATGACAGGGGGGAACTCCCGAAATGAAAGTGAAAGTGGTGAAAGTGTCCTCTCCTCTCAGCCACCCACCCACTGCCGCCCCAAGGCCTGGCCTTGTTGGCCTTGTCTGGAATCCGGCCCTGGCTGAATTGATGGGCACTGGTGGATGTCAATTGATGGGCGCTTCATTAAAAAGGTGGGGTATACATGGGAAGGGCAAATGGGGTGGAGTCAGATGTGGAGCCGGGGGGGGGGGGGGCAAAATTAGGTTTAGCCTAGGGCAGTGATGGCGAACCTTGACACCCCAGATGTTTTGGAACTGCATTTCGCATGATGTTCATGCACTCTGCAGTGTAGTTGAGAATCATGGGAAATGTAGTTCCGAAACATTTGGGGTGCCAAGGTTCATCATCACTGCCCTAGGGTGTCAAAAATCCTTGCGCCAGCCCTGCATATGGCTATAGGGCTGCAGTGAACAGAAAACAGTTTGGTATCATGGTACATGACAACTCCAGTTTTACTTTGAAAAAAGCAATCCCTCTTGAAAAATGGTAAAAAGGTTTGCAAACATTGCAAGAATGTTTGCAAATCTTTTTACAAATTCCTATCTTTCTCAGTTCTAAAATCATTTGTGCTTGCTTTGCCATGTCCTATCTCAAACAGGTTTCTGAATGGGAGGGCCAGCACTCATTATCATCAGATGAACAGTTTCAGTGTTGTAATAAAAAAACTGCAGTGTCAGCATTCCTTTAGAAGTTTATGACATGCAATGGAGAAGGAGTGGCCTCACCATCCTTTTATTCTAAAGCTGGCTATACACTAGTGGAATTTTGCTTGAAATTTTACTTTTAAGAATGCTCATTAGGGGGGTCAAATTGACATTTTTTTAATGCCACGTACACACGATCGGACATTCCGACAACAAAACTGTGGATTTTTTTCAGACGGAATGTTGGCTCAAACTTGTCAATGATTCCGAGCATGCGTCAAATTGATTCCGAGCATGCGTAGAATGTTTGTGCGTCGGAATTGGCTACAGACGATTGTCGGAAAAATTGAGAACCAGCTCTCAAACATTTGTTGTCGGAAATTCCGACAGCAAATGTCCGATGGAGCCTACACACGGTTGGAATATCCGACCAAAAGCTCACATCGAACATTTGTTTTCAGAAATTCCGACCGTGTGTACGCGGCATTACAGCGTATGTGGTTTCCATTTGGAAAAGTCCATTCACTCCAAAATGAAAGTGACGTAAGCAAACACTGTTTCATTTACATTGTCCCTTCTTTTTATGTATGTCGATGATGACGCTGTATTTATGTTAATATTAAAAAAATCTAAATACCCTTTTCCTAATCGATATACATGACCAAGGTAATTTCCAGCCTTTCTGCAGGGAAAAATAAGCAGGAGGAGGTCACGTGTTTAAAATAAAAAAAAATAGGCTTTGGAATACGGAGTAAAAATAAATAAATATTATCAATAAACTGTTTAAAATTGGTATGCAAATATCTATTTGAAATCAAATCTTTATTATTTTGTGGAAATAACATGGTGTGAGTGAATTTCTGCCAGTCACAGCCAGCCCGTGTCCTAGAAAAGAGGGAGGCGAAACCTCCATCAAACTATTTGTGATATTCTGCCCCCATTGTGTTTAGCTGGTTAGTGGGCATGGAAGTAAAGGGAGGAAGTGGTCTGTCATATACCACTGTGTATACACCCACATGTGTGACTCTATAGCAGTGTCCTCCTGTCCTCAGGGCCCACTAACAGGCCAGTTTTTA
Source organism: Rana temporaria (assembly GCF_905171775.1). NCBI lineage: Eukaryota > Metazoa > Chordata > Amphibia > Anura > Ranidae > Rana > Rana temporaria. The sequence goes on along the minus strand of NC_053489.1, from coordinate 94,857,172 downwards.
AGTAATACCTTGGGGAGATGCAGACTAGAATACTGCAATCACTGAGCAGCAAATTAAGTCACCTGTGATGTATTTCAGTTATCTTGAAAATCTGGCCTGTTAGTGGGTCCTGAGAACCACTGCTCTATAGTCACATGGGCTGCTCAGATGTGATAGGGAGGAAATGCTCAGCATAGAAACTCACTGAAAACTGAGCATGTGCAGAGTTGCCACCACAGCTGCAAAATCCCTAGCTGAATTGGTGACATGAACAGAAGGTGGAGATAGAGAACAGCTGGAACCAGTTTTTTTTGCAGAATACAAAAAACTTTAAATGTTAAGCAAACTGGATTTTGAAGTTCTTTTTCGAATGACATTTGTCAAGGCGTCAAAAGGTACTGAGCATACATATAGAAATTTTTATACAAAAATCTACTGGTGTATCTCCAGCTTAATTCTCCGACATATGTATGACTGTTTGAGTAATTTTCTCATAAAAAGGGTTATTTTGTGCTTCTAAATTTTGCAACAAAATTTTGTTGTGTAAAGTGGTCAATTTAGATGCAACCAGTGCTAAGAACAGTTTGTTGAAGCTGAAATAAACCAAAAAGCACAGGGCCGGATTCAGGTAGCCCAGCGTAATGATGTGCGGGAGTAATGTATCTCCGATACGTTACGCCGCCGTAAATTAGGGCGAAAGTTCCATATTCATAAAGAACTTGCGCCCTAAGTTACAGCAGCGTAACGTATATGGGCCGGCGTAAGCCCGCCTAATTCAAATGGGGATGATGTGGGCGTGTTTTATTTAAATTAATAAGCAAATCGCCATTGCTTTTGACGTGAACGTAAATTACGTCCAGCTATATTCGCGAACGACTTACGCAAACGACGTAAAAAATTCAAAATTTGACGCGGGAACAACGTCCATACTTAACATTGCGTACACGTCTCATAATAGCAGGAGCAACCTTACGTCGAAAAAGCCTAACGTAAACAACGTAAAAAAATAGCGCCGGGCGTACGTAAATTTGTGAATCGGCGTATCTAGGTAATTTGCATATTCTACGCCGAAAACGACGGAAGCGCCACCTAGCGGCCAGCGTAAATATGCACCCTAAGATACGACGGTGTAAGAGACTTACGCCAGTCGGATCTTAGGCTAATGTCGGCGTATCTTGCTTTCTGAATACAAAAAAAGATACGCCGGCGCAGCTTTGATTTTACGCGGCGTATCTATAGATACGCCGGCGTAAATCCTTGCTGAAACCGGCCCGCAGTGTTTTTCCCCCGCCTCCATTCATGCTAAGTACTGGGAATGATGTAACCCCTGTGGGCATATGCAGGAGTTACATTAGGGGCCATCCAATGGCCAAAGAAGATGACGGGTGACCTGGAAGTAGCAGCAAAAGAGATGGCGGCAGTGAGGGATTGAGCAGCGACTGACAGCCCAGATCGATCAGCACTGGAGGAGGGCACACTCATACGGTAAGTGTGCCATAATGTGGAAGTATCCTGAGCTCACCCACCTTACTTCCGCTTTAAGGTGTTAAGAATTACTAAAGCTAAAAAACGCAATATTCTGGACTTTGTAAATCCATTCTATGCATGGTGTTACGTACAATAAGTCTAGGCCCTTTTTATTGCAATGTATCAATACAAAACACCAAATGGGCATGGACAACACATCTGCATTGACTGTTTCCCATAAACTCATTTAAAAACTGACAGAGAAAAATCCATTCTATCTGAGGTAGAAAATACAAATATTACTTCATTTCCAAGGAGATATTCATTCATATTATACAATACATTATATTTTCACTTGATTTCCAACAAGCAGAGCCAAAATGGGCCATCCTTCCTCGCAGGACATTGTTGAAATTCAAGCCTTCGGGTAGAATGCTGACGTCTGAAGAAAAAAAAAAAGTGTAGCCTCTAGCAACCAATTAAGTGTTACCTTTTCTTTCTAATGTGCTTTAGCAAAATTATAGCTGTATACTGATTGGTTGTTAAAGAGAATCTGGGCCAGATTCACAGAGCAAGTACGCCGGCGTACTTTCAAATTTCCCGCGCCGTATCTTTAGTTTGAATCCTCAAACCAAGATACGACGGCATCTGGGTAAGATCCGACAGGCTTACGGCTTCGTATGCCTTCGGATCTTAGATGCAATACTTCGGCGCAAATTAGCGATTTACGATGATCCATGAACCTACGCGTGGCCGTCGCATTTTCTAACGTCGTCTGTAGTCGGCTTTTTCCGGCGTATAGTTAAAGCTGGTATTTTGCGGCGTATAGATAGACTTGCCATGTTAAGTATGGCCGTCGTTCCCGCGTCGAAATTTGAAATTTTTTTTTTTTTGCGTAAGTCGTCAGTGAATAGGGATGGACGTAACTCACTTCTAAGTTAAAAAAATGACGTCCTAGCGACGTAATTTAGCGCAATGCACGGCGGGAAATTTCGGAACGACACATGCGCAGTTCATTTGGCGCGGGGACGCGCTTCATTTAAATGAATCACGCCCCCTACCCGCCAATTTGAATTCCGCCACCAGAAATACACTACGCGGCCGTAACTTAAGGCGCAAATTCTTTGAGGATTCGAAGATCCGCCAGGTAAGGTACGGCGGCGTAGCGTATCTCTGATACGCTGTGTCCATCTAATTATCTGTGGATCTGGCCCTCTGTCACTTCAAGAATACTGAAGGCTGCTGATAGGCATGGAGAGGTTCACCTAACTGCAGAGGCTTTCAGTTGGGGGATTTACTAAAACTGAGAAGGTGGTGCAGCTGTGCATGGTAACTAATTAGCTGTTAAGTTTTCCTTTTCAAATTTTTTATTAAATCGAGTATCACAATACCCATCACATGAAACATAATAGCCATCATAAATAGGGAATGCTTCCATGTAGGGAGTGGTACATTAACACAGTGGTTCTCAAGTACCCCCAACAGGCCATGTTTGCAGGTTTTCCTCTATTTTGCACAAGTGCTTTAAATCAGAGTCAATGACTTGGTATTTTGGACAGCTATTTTATCTAAGAGAAATTCCCAAAACATGGCCTGTTGGGGGTTCTTGAGAACAGGGTTGAGAACCACTGCATTAACAGGTTCCATTAAAGTGGAGTTCCGGCCACAATTTCACTTTTTAAATATAAATACCCCTGTAATACACAAGCTTAATGTATTCTAGTAAAGTTAGTCTGTAAACTAAGGTCCGTTTTGTTAGGTTGTTACAGCATTTAGACACTTTATAAAATAGAAATTGACTGGGGCCATCTTAAGTGTGGGCATCATGAAGCCAGACTGTATGACTTCCTGGATTTCAGCCTTGCAGATCTAGCACATGCTCAGTGCTGCACAAGCAGTGTCAGATCAGGTTTCAGCACATGTGCTGTCCAAGTCACATGATTCTTTGAGACTGGGGAGTGCACAGACTCCTGGAAAGTTACACCCACTACATTCCCAGGAGTCTGTGCGGTGTAGGTTAGGAAGCATTAAGCACCTAGGTGCAGGAAGTGGGAAGATTAACTATTATACCTAGCAACAACACTTTGAAGGCATCTAAAAAAAAATGTTTTTTTCGTAAAGAATTAATGACATTTTTTTAAAACTACTGATGTAATGTTATATTTATGGGTGGAACTCCACTTTAACATGTCAAAACAAGCAGCAACTGTACACAATAGGCCAATCAATTTATGGACAAATATATTTTGTCAAATGATGGCGGCCTGTAGCAACCTAATAGCTAAAGTAGAGGTAGAAAGAGAGTTGACAATTGGGGGGCCCAACCCAGCCATGGAAACCTAAGACCAGCTGTTATTTTCAAATCATAAAGGGGTTGTAAAGTATTGTTTTTTATTTTCTAAATAGTAATAGTTACGCTAGTGCATTGTTGGTTCACTTACCTTTTCCTTCGATTTCCCTTCTAAATGTTTTTTTTCTTTGTCTGAATTTCTCACTTCCTGTTCCTCCTCAGTAAGGTGTTCAGTAAGCTGTTCTAAATGACTTTCCATTGCTCGGATGATGGTGGAAAGCTTACTGAGGAGAAACAGGAAGTGAGAAATTCAAACAAAGAAAAAAAAAACATTCAGAAGGGAAATCGAAGGAAAAGGTAAGTGAACCAACAATGCACTAGCTTAAAGGAACCAATTTAGAGAATAAAAGACGAACCTTTACAACCCCTTTAACTAAAGTTGAACTTAGAAGCCAATTGTTACTGGGCACAGCTGTACCAAATTTTGTTTGCTCCAGTTTTAATAAATCCCCCTTAGAGTGTGCTTCTTCATCCAAATATTAAGCAGTTATGGTCAGACTTATTTTCGACACTTAAGGCCCCTTTCACACTGGGGCGTTTTTCGAGCGTTATTCAAGCGTTCTTCGAGCATTTTTCGAGCGTTATTCGAGCGAAGCCTCATCTGCAATCCCAATGTGCTGGTAAAGCACCGCTAAGACCCTAACGTTTTAGGGCGTTTTTGCAGTGCCTCAGTGTGAAAGGGTAAGGCGTTTTTACAGCGCTTTCAATTCATTTCAATGGAGAGGGGCGTTTTTGAAGCGTTTTTTCCAGCGCCCAAAAGCTGCTCCAAAGATGCTGCATGCAGGACTTTTCTCAACGCCCCGCCAGTACAGCGCCTCAATGTGAAAGGGTAAGGCGTTTTTACAGCGCTTTCAATTCATCTCAATGGAGATGGGCGTTTTTGGAGCTTTGTCTGATTAGAACCGTCTGGCATTTGGGTGAAGCATAGGATAATGAAAGCTCCTGGCCATAATGCACAACCACCTCTGGGTGTCTGCGCTTCATAGATGTCAACAGTTATCAGTATTCTTAAAGTGAAAGAGTCTCTTTAAGTGCAAAACAACTCCTTTCTGTTCCTCCAGTTACTGTTACGCTTTGGAGGCATCTGATACAGTAGCCCCAAAATCACTTGTAAAGAGATGGTAAAAAAAATGGTAGCGCTACAGAAAAAATTATCGTGTGAGCCACCAGAGAATCACTAAGTTGTGGACAAAAATTTTGCTATAAACTTTTTTTTTTCATACAATATAAAACCCAGCAAATCCGTAGGCCCTTCTTCCAGCTGGGAGCTAAAATCAGTAGAGAGGCAACTATGGCAGGAAAGAATTTTCTGTTATTATAGTAGTCCAACATATCTGGTTCTCGCAGAGCTTCTGTCTGTGAAAATACATTTTAGCAGATATCATTCTTATGCCACAGACTTTGCTTAAAATCATAATCAAGTTCAATTTTTCCTGTAGGAAGCCATTATTCCCAGGGCCCCCAGACACCAGAGGCTCCGGGGTCACAACTCGGATCATCATCTGGATAGTAAATAGGAACCGAATTGTTGTAGTAATACTCCAGACGGGAAAGAAGTTTCTTCACCACACCAGGGTGTTTCTCTGATAAATCACGAGTCTCTTCGGGATCACTGATGATATCAAACAGCCAGAGAGATTTTTTCCAAGAACCCAGAGAGGGAATGTCTGTGGCATTTGGTGGGGGAAACCAATGGTCACAACCTTTTCAGAGAGAAGGTAGAAAAAGAGAGAAATAAAACTATAGTACTGAAATCACACAATTGTGGATGGCACAAACATCTACTGCATTAAATCACAAGACTTGATGAACACATTGACTAATACATGCAACTCTGAGCAAAACTATGTCAAGTCCAGCAAGCATTGACTTCCCTTTTCCCATAGCTTGGAACAAAGATGGAAATTCTCCCTAACATGGCACATAAAATGTATGAAATACAAAGAGCAGACCAACTGTAGGTACATAGGAATTATAACCAGTAAATGTCACCTCCTCTAACCGGGCTCCTAGTTTACTATGTACAGCATATAGCTTAAATACAGCAAAACATGACAGTACTACTCATAGCTCCCAACTGTCCCTGATTTTCAAGACCTGATTTGGAACAAAGTCCCTCTAGTCCTCTTTCCTCCTTATTTGTCCTTCATTTTAGTCTGTTCTATATAGTTATATATAAAATGCACTACTTATCTTTTTAAAAAGTGTTTACTAAATTTCTGCATTGGTAAATTTCAAAAGCCAATATAAAGGAATAGCAGTGGTTAAAAAAAAAAAAATGCCTGTGGGCTTAACTAATCATTTTTCTTTTGTATAATTCTCCTTTAAGGTGGCATGGCAGGGGATGTGTCCTATGCCTACATACTTTTGCTAATTGGTGTCCCTCATTCCAATTGCAAAATGTTGGGAGGTATCAGTGGCGTCGGGAGGGGGGGGGGGACTGGAGCCCCGAATGGGTCCCCAAATATCCCTGAGTCTCGGCCATTTATAAAACAGTTATTAGCCCCAAGTCCTTCAAGAGAAAGTGGCATGAGCGGGGATCGATCCGAGCAAGTCCAAGTCTAGTGGACGTCACACGGTCCCGCCCGCGATCCCGGCATTGGACCAGTGAGACGTCCGTCATAGGCACTGCCATGTCCAGGAGGTGCTGCCTCCTGGACCCGGAAGCCCCTTCTTAAGGTGACCAGATTTTTAAAATGAAATCCGGGGACATTTTTTTTTTTACTAGTAATGGCGGCAATCAGCGACTCTCTGCCCATCGCCGCTGCCTGCCTCACAGCCTGTCAAGTCTTACTCTCCGGGCCCCAGCTACTACTGGGTGGGGAGCTGAGGAAGATCACTTCGCCAGGGAAGACAAGGAGATAGGCAGGCGACTGGCCGGGACTTGAGCCAAGGCAGAAGAACATGCGAGGGGAGCTGAATGGGCATGTACCCAAAACTGAAGAAATATTCCCTCCGCTCCGACTAGCACATGATCATAAGAAAGGGGCACAGATAATGAAACAAATACACCCCATAAGCTAGTAGGATCAGCGGAGCAGGGGTGTGTAATTCAGATTTGTTTTTATTCTGCACTGACTGTCTTTGAAATTGCACAAGCCCCTGTTCAACTCCAATCCGGGAAAAAAAACCAGGGACAGACTTGGTCCAGGGACAGTGTCCTCAATCCAGGGACTGTCCCCAGAAATCGGAGATATCTGGTCGCCCTAGCCTATGATGGACATCACATGTTAAATGCATAAGAGCAGGATACGGCTGATAAAGCAGAAGGAAGGTATATGATGGTTAAAGCAGAAGGAAGGGGTATGGATGTTGCATACAGGGAGTTTGTGTATTGAAGGTCTATAGGGAGATTCTATATATTGATGTTTTTAGAAGCTACAGGAAGGTGGCAGAGGACAGGGTCCTGATATACTTCTTGGGTGTACATTATGGCTCAGAAACTACAAGCCATACCATTGCAATTAAATTCCACAGACATTGAAAGCAAAGAATTTTAGTGCATACTAATACTTCTTAGTGAAGCCCATCCGGGACCTGCCAAAATCAAAGCAAATGATACCTGGATATCCAGTCAGTAGTTTCCATTTCCCATGTCGAATAGCAGCATGAACTGATATATTGAACAGTGAATATTCATAATCAGGAATGGTGCTGGACAAGGGCGTCCTAGTTTCATTATTTGCAGAACCTAAGAAAGAATAAATATGTAAAGAGCTTTCAGCATGTTATCCTTATATTTTCTGCCAATGACAAGGTTAAAGAGGGGGTTCACCCTAAAAAATAAATGTTTTTCTACCATTAAATCAAGCATAGTAGCGCGAGCTACAGTATGCCTTTATTTATTTTTTTGGCCCCGTACTCACAGTTTAATCCCGTAGTGAAGTTTCAGACTTCACTCGGGGAATGGGCGTTCCTATGCATAGGGAAGATGATTGACGGCCGGCTATGGCGCGTCACGCTTCTCCGGAAATAGCCGAAATAGGACTATTTCGGCTAGGCGCAAACTAGGCGCAGGCGCCGTATAGCGCCGTGAAGAGCCGAGACCTACTCCGGCTATTTCCGGAGAAGCGTGACGCGCCATAGCCGGCCGTCAATCATCTTCCCTCTCCATAGGAACGCCCATTCCCCGCGGGGAGTCTGAAACTTCACTATGGCATTAAACAGTGAGTACGGCGCCAAAAAAATAAATAAAGGCATACTGTAGCTCGCGCTACTATGCTTGATTTAATGGTAGATTGTTGTTATTAAGGGTGAACCACCGCTTTAAGATATCAAACCATCCCCAGCTAATCACAGTTTACATTTCAGTTGTGTATATACACTGAACAATACTAATTAGATACACAAGGTACCCTCCTAACCTCAGTTGAGCCCCAGGACTATTTCTATGTGCCCATAGTATGCCTCTCTAAGGCTGCCCAAATGGCTTTCACACCCAAAATATATTGCTGTTCCCACCTGTCAACAAGCAGGAACCAAAGTGGTGCCAATCAATCCCATTAGCTGCTTCAAGCACAAGGGGTATGATCAGACGACTGCAGACTGTACCACATACAGGGGTGCTTGACTAGTGCTTATCACTGCAGCTTATTGGCGCAGGACATCCAGAAAAGACCCTGACTCAGCATTCAAGAAATGTTCACAGACCACTGAATGTAGAGTATGTTACTTACATGGGGAAGCGTCCACAAATAAAGGGTCTATATTATGCAGCAGCTCTTTTCTCGGGGATGGTCTTCCTTCACTGATAACAAATTCAGAACGGGAAAAAACATTACAAAACATTAGAATTGGAATATTCGTTTCCCAAGAAACTAGTTAAAGAAACACACACAGTAACTATATACTATAAAAGACACATATTCTACATCTACATGAACTGTAAGATTTCTGCAGGATCATTTAAAGTTGGTACAAAATACATTTCTAATGCTCGGTTAAATGTCAAAATCAGATTTGGGGATTTCCAGTGAAATGTAAAATCCTCATTAGGTATTAAATTCATGCTACATTAGTGCTACCCATAGGCGCGTGCATGGGATGTGTCGGATGTGCCTGGGCACACCCTAATTACCCTGCGTGGCGCAGATTCCCCCTGCTGATTATTCAAAGCCCCCCCAATGGGGCTCCTAAAAAAAAATGTAAAAAATAATAAAATAAAAAAAACTACCAGCACATTCATTTCTGCCCTACTTACATGTACACTGCAATACTGACACTGTCCATGTTTTAATACATAAAAAAGTTTACATTTACTTATAGGTGTGTGTATATATACAATATATTGTCGAAGGTATTGGGACACCTGCCTTTACATGCACATGAACTTTAATGGCCTACCAGTCTTAGTCTGTAGGGTTCAATATTGAGTTGGCCCGCCCTTTGCAGCTATAACAGCTTCAACTCTTCTGGGAAGGCTGTCCACAAGGTTTAGGAGTGCGTCTATGGGAATGTTTGACCATTCTTCCAGAAGCACACTTGTGAGGACAGGCACTGATGTTGGACAAGGCCTGGTTTGCAGTCTTCACTCTTATTCATCCCAAATGTGTTCTATTGGGTTGAGGTCAGGACTCGGTGCAGGCCAGTAAAGTTCCTCTACCCCAAACTCGCTCATCCATGTCTTTATGGACCTAGCTTTGTGCACTGGTCCAAATCATTTGGCGGGGGAGGGATTAAGGTGTGGGGTTGCTTTTCAGGGGTTGGGCTTAGCCCCTTAGTTCCAGTAAAAGGGAACTCTTAAGCCTCGTACACACGATCAGTCCATCCGATGAGAACGGTCTGAAGGACCGTTGTCATCGGTTACCCGATGAAGCTGACTGATGGTCCGTCGCGCCCACACACCATCGGTTAAATAACCGATCGTGTCAGAACGCGGTGACGTAAAACACAATGACGTGCTGAACAAAACGACGCATGCGTCGACTTGATTCTGAGCATGTGTGGATTTTTAACCGATGGTTGTGCCTACTAACGTTCGGTTTTGACCTATCGGTTAGGAATCCATCGGTTAAATTTAAAGCAAGCTGGCTTTTTTTTAACCGATGATTAAATAACCTATGGCGCCCACACACGATCGGTTTTGACCGATGAAAACGGTCCATCAGACCGTTGTCCTCTGGTTAACCTATCGTGTGTACGAGGCCTAAAGGCATCGGCATACCAAGACAGGGTGAGAAAGCCCCACCTCCAGATGAAAGAAAAAAATGCCCATGAAGACTCCTGGGATGTATGACATCATTTTGGTCTAAGCCAGAACCAGGAAACAACTGAAGAAATGTAAAAAAAAATCTATATACTAATGTTAAGAGCATAAGGATTAAAAATAGTTAATGTTGATTGAGAGAGTAACGTTCCACTTTAATGTTCACCACTGTATCTGCTTTGTAAAGAAAAAAATACCTGATTGTCTCCCATACATCAAACCCATCAAGGGGCTTGGTCCCATTGGTAGATCCTCCTGCAAGGTGCACTAATGTGGGCAACCAATCTGAAATATGGATCAGCTCTGGGCTTGTGACTCCAGTCTGTTTTAACAAGGGGCTTGTAACAAAGCCCACTCCTCGCACTCCTCCTTCCCAGAGCGTCCACTTCCTCCCACGTAGAGGCCAGTTGTTTCCCCCTTCTAAGGTCTGACCACCGTTATCTGTAAGCAAAATGTTATCCATCAACTAGGAGATATGAATGCAATTAAATAAAATGATCGAATTTCGGCAATGTTTGACACAAAATAGGCTATGGAATTTAGTCACTGGGACACTCTTAGCCCTTTCTTGTTAAATATGTAAAGCAGTATCAAAATCCATATTAGCATAGATCATAGCTACTATAACTGGAACAACACAGGATACCCCACTCAGTAATGCTAACTCCACTGTATCACTTGATATGCTTCATGCATTATTTTGCCTCCTCTGGCAAAGGTGCTGGATAGTCGAATAACAACATATTGAAGGTGTAGCTTCTTATATGACCTAGTGACTGTGCCATTGAAATGCACCTATTGGAGTTCTCAGCTCTGCTGCTTAGTAAACTTTGCTGCACCTTTTCTCATATCAAGGTAGGTGCTTTTCTTTTTTTTTTTTAAGTGTATTTTGTGCGTGTACTCGAGAGAGGAGCCGGACTGCAGGAGTTGGGAGTAGGCAGGCCTCCCCCAGAGGCAATCTGCCATCTTTCTCCATGCCCCGGGTGGCAATGGCAGGTGCGTGAGGGGGTCCTCCCACACAGCCCGCCCAACCTGCTCCGCTTTGAAGCCCAACGGGGCAGAGGGACTCCCTATAAGGGAGTGAGAGGATTTGTTTTGCCCGCTCAACCAGCCCCGTTAGTCCTTCGCCTCTCTTTTTTTGAGACGTGGTCAAAGTGCGTGCATGTTAACCCAATTTCGAGTGCGTGTAAGTGTGGTGGTTTTTGTGGGAGGGGTTTTGTGCTGCCCTAGGCAAGACTAAATTCAGGCACCCCAACCCCCCCCCCCCCTCTAAATTTGTACCACACCTTCCTGTCTATTGACACCTACCGCCATCCGATCCGATCCTGTCTGCCAAAAACAGATTGATCTATTCCTCGTCTGTCTGATGGATCGGATAAGATGGCCGTCGGATGGATTTCAATCCAACCACCCCATAGAGGAGAGCGTGCTGTGTCCGTGTCTACTCTGCATAGCGGACATATTCCCTGCTGAGTAGGCATATCCGCTTTATGGAGCTCGCCCGTGTAAAAGGGCTCTTACATTTTTTTTTTTTATCTTGAAGGCAGCTGCAGGACCTATTCGCCCTACCAACCATTGGGTGGCCGCCACCCCGCTCTGTCAAACCATCATAGAAGCTGCATTATTGCTTCTATGAATGAAAAACACTCTATGAATGGAGGAGACAGATCTTTCATTCATTCACCTATCCTCCATTCATGTGCTTTTCAGTGTCCATGAATGGAGGAAGGGGGAGAAAGGGTGAGCATGATCAGCACTCTTGACAAGTGCACATGACAGGTCCCTTGGTTTATGTTAGCCCCTGCAACACCAGAAGGTTATGGTTGCAGGGGAAAAGGGGGAATTAGTGGACATAGGATTTCCTTGTCAAAGTATTTTATTGATTGAATAAGCAAGTAAATTAAAATACAGTTGTAATAAATATTGCAATGAGCCATACGTGTTTAACAGAAATGGTAAAACTCTAAGGTCCAACAGTAAACTTCCGATAGGTAGGTTATTTAACTACCATAGAAAAAGAAAAAGTACATTAGTTAATAAAACGTATGATAACTGACTTTGGTGGAAATCATGCTAACGTAAGAGGTAATGGCTTGGACCAGAACTATTAAAAACATTAGGTAGAATAATACTTTATTACTCTTCAGAAAATAAGGAAAAAAAATAATACCAAAAATACATTTTAAAAGAAGAAGGGGAAAGAGAGAAACAAAAAAAAGGGGGGGGCACACAGAAGCAGAGCGAAACAAGGAAGCGTAGGAAAGAGTTCACTGGATTGGCACGATTAACATGGCTTTTTGTCTGAGGACATAAAAAGAGCATTATGATCTTCACAGTAAAGAGTAGGGTAACATCTAGGTTCTAAGAATTTGGGTTTGGGTTTGTAAGTCACTTTGATCTGGGTAGGGTTGTCAGCTACCACGAGAATTCTGTTATCGCAGGATGGTGATAAGTGGTAGTTAATCCAAGGATTTCATATTTTTTCAAAAACAGGAATTTGGTCCCTTTCTATTGCTAGCATTTTGGCATGAGACATAAAAACATTTAGGCCCAGATTCACAGACACTTACGCCGACTTATCTTCTGATACGCCACGTAAGTGCACGGATGCGCCGTCGTATCTCTGCGCCTAATTCTTAATAGAAGATACGTCTGAATTTTGGCCTCATCCGACCGACGTAAGTCTCCTACGCCGTCGTATCCTGGGCGCATATTTACGCTGGCCGCAAGGGGCGCTTCCATTGATTTACGTGTCGAATATGTAAATGAGCAAGATACGCCGATTCACGAACGTACTTACGCCCGTCGCAGTAATCTACGCCGTTTATGTAAGGCGTACGTCCGGCGTAACGTTAAACCACCATATAGGAGGCGCATCCCATGCAAAGGTATGGACGTCGGAACAGCCGTCGTATTTTACGTCGTTTACGTAAGTCATACGTGAATGGGGCTGGGCGTAGGTTACATTCACGTCGTAGGCATTGAGCCGTCGTATCTTAGGGAGTATATGCAACGTGATTCTGAGCATGCAGGCGCATGCGCCGTTCGTTCGGTCCTTCATTTACATGGGGTCACGCTTCATTTTAATAGATCACGCCCACTACCTTCCTACTTTGAATTAGGCGGGCTTACGCCGGCCAATTTACGTTACGCCGGCGCAAGTTTGGGAGCGAGTGCTTTGTGAATACTGTTCTTGCCTCACTGATTTACGTTGGCGTAGCGCATACGAGATGCGCTACGCCAGTCTAAAGATGTGCCGCTCTACGTGAATCCGGGCCTTAGTCTACTTTCAGTCTTGGGTATCTCTAGGTCAGGGGTCCTCCATGCCTTAGCAATTGTTTGCTTAGCGGCTGTGGTAAGTTGGATTAGGAGTCTGGTTTTAGATTGAGCAAGGCCGTGGCTGGGTCTGGTTGCACATTGAGATTAAACATTTTGGAAGCAATTCCAAATATATTTTTCCAATATATCTGAACCAATGGGCAGGACCACCATAAGTGCAAGTGGGTACCTGGGTCAGAGCATCCTCGAAAGCATTGAGCTGTGTGGTTTGGCGTAAATTTGGACAACCTTGAGGGGACGAGGTGCCATCGAGTTAAAACCTTATAATTGGTTTCTACCGCCAGGATGTTTGGGGAGGAAGATTTTGTTGCTGACCACATTTTTGACCAATCAGCCATATCAAATGTCCTTTCCAGGTCCTCCTCCCAGTGGACATAGGATTTCAACCAAAACCACAGCCAGCAGCAAAAGGAACACTTTGCATCGATTAAAAATATTGTCCCTTGTGCTGATTTAAAATATTTATTTTGACTAAACTAACAGAGCATTAAATATAAATCCAGATTTGCTACAAATTACTATAATTTGCACATTGTTCCTTGCTGATAAATAAATTGTTATTCAAGGAAAAAACTTTTAGATAGTTATCTTCCATTAAAAGTATTTTTTTCCTGTATCTACAACCCCGCATCCTACAAATAAAATATCCTTATTTACAGGCACATTTAGCTGTGACCTCCGTGCCACCTGTACCTTCAATAGAGTCTTTACATCATCTGCACAAATTCCTGCATATTTTTAAAAACCAAAAATTATCTATTGTCACACTGAACGTGGTCAGGCTTAAATTTCTTGAGCTACCTGTGGAGCTTCAAAGACAGCTCCAGCACAGATGCTGCGGTCCATTCTCAGCAGGCAGACATAGAGAACTCCGGCCTCCTTAATGTTTCCAGAATATCAGAGCGGAACACCGTGTGTTAGTGACTCTCAATACTTTCCACCTGGTGAGAGTCACAATACGTCTACTGCTCAGCAGGGAACATTGTGTTCTGACAATTATCAGAGCCCAGCGCCATGCTGCTATATGTTTTGTGTGTCAAGATATTATTAATAAAAGAGTCTTGTGTGGGCTAAGTTAGATGTGAAAGATTGTCACTGACTTTATAACGTACCTCTCATCTTTATAAAACCAATTGAATCTAGACCCTCAGTGATGTCACCCTAGACCCTCAGTGATGTCACCCTAGACCCTCAGTGATGTCACCCTTGACCCTCAGTGATGTCACCCTAGACCCTCAGTGATGTCACCCTAGACCCTCAGTGATGTCACCCTAGACCCTCAGTGATGTCACCCTAGACCCTCAGTGATGTCACCCTAGACCCTCAGTGATGTCACCCTTGACCCTCAGTGATGTCACCCTTGATCCTCAGTGATGTCACCCTAGACCCTCAGTGATGTCACCCTAGACCCTCAGTGATGTCACCCTAGACCCTCAGTGATGTCACCCTAGACCCTCAGTGATGTCACCCTAGACCCTCAGTGATTTAACCCTAGACCCTCAGTGATTTAACCCTAGACCCTCAGTGATGTAACCCTAGACCCTCAGTGATGTAACCCTAGACCCTCAGTGATGTCACCCTAGACCCTCAGTGATGTAACCCTAGACCCTCAGTGATGTCACCCTAGAACCTCAGTGATTTAACCCTAGACCCTCAGTGATGTAACCCTAGACCCTCAGTGATGTCACTCTTGACCCTAAGTGATGTCACCCTTGACCCTCAGTGATCTCAGCAATTCTGTTCTGCAGATCTGCACCTAGGGTGACATCACTGCTCTTCAATGAATTCAGTATTGTAAACAGGGCGTTAATATACTTTTGTGGAAATTCCTACCTCAAGGAGTGATTGAGGGTTGAGTCTTCTTCTCCCTATATAATGCCTCTGTAGGATTGGAGTGGCAGAGGATAATGGGAAGTAGTGACCCAAAGCAATGATAATGTGAGCTACAAGGGAGTTTGAGAAACACTCCTCCGGGGTAGACCCCAGGCATAAATGGGTGAGGTGTTTATGAGTCAAAAAACCTTATGGGATTGGGAGTAAGGAAGAGCTGGGCTGCTCCCCTTTATCAAATACATTACCTGCCAAATACATTATATCTGGAGAGAGAGACTGAATGTGAATGTGGTATAACTGTTCTGTGTAAGGTTCCAATTTTATAAGTAATGCAATGAAAAAGGCTGACAATCGCTTATTGGGAACAAGTTCCAAATTATCCTGTAAGATAGGGCCTCCAACTGGGATGAGTAGTCAATATGGCAGAGTTTTCCTGAGCAAGGTGTGTCAGAAACCCTAATCCATTCATGTCACATCAAGATGAAGGGAGGTGCACTGGGCCAGCATGGTCATTGCTGGTAGTCAGCCAGGGGCCTGCTTACATTTGGCATAGTCAGCAGGATGGGATATGTGACCACATGTGGAGAAAGTGTCAACTTTGCCAACTGGGTCTTGAGCAGAAGGCAGAGCTAAAGAAAGAGTGGAATTCCAGCATCATCAAGCGAATGTGTGAGATTTTGTTGGATGGTGTTGGGGTTCGGTCACACATTGTGGTACCAATAAGTTTGGGATCAACGGCGGATATTGGATTATGGCTTTTGCCCAGGAACAGACTGGCTTTGTGTTGCTATGGTGCCAGCAAAATGTTGGGGGCGATAGGCCCGTGCTGTAACCGGCCCTGGGCTTACGGGTGGGATGGGAGAGCTTAGGACCCCTTCTGCTGCTTGTAGTAAACAAGCAGATGTTTAGCAGCTCCGATCGCTTTTACCAAAAAGGGCATCGCTGTATCTAAAGAATTGTATCTGGATGATGACTGTAACTGCAGCCATCATCCAGATATGACAACCAATTCCCGAGGATGCACATATGCGCACATTGGTCCAGGATAGAAAAGGCTGACTCTAAAGTAAGCTGGCAGAGGTTGTTTGCTCAATGTGATTCTTCCTGCCAATAAAATGGCAAGAACCCTCCAATAAGTATAATAAATGATAAAAAAAATATATTTTTAATCAGCAATCTGCATAGCTGTTTAAGCACCTGCAGGTATTACTGTGTGGCTACAATAGACAATTGTATATACTGTATATACAAATATATATATCATGTGTGTGTTTTCAGATTTTCTCAATCTTATACAGAAAAAAATATATATTTAATATTTTGTTTGTTTTAGAAGCACATATATGGGCCCGGATTCACAAAGCACTTGCGCCGACGTATCTCGAGATACGCCGCGTAAGTGCAAATATGCGCCGTCGTATCTGTGCGCCGTGCCCACAAAACTAGATACGCCTGAAGATAGGCTTCATCCGACCGACGTAACTTGCCTAAGCTGGGGTAGAGTGGGCGCATATTTACGCTGGACGTATTTGGCGCACCCATTGATTTTCTATTCACATATGCAAATGAGGGAGATACGCCGATTCATGAACGTACGTCCGACGCAGTGCGCGTATAGTCATACGTCCGGCGTAAAGTTATGCCCCATAAAGGAGGTGTAACTCAGCAGCATCCATGCAAAGGTCTGCACCAGGGAACTCAAGCCGTCGTATTTTACGTCGTTTACGTTGGACGTGAATATGGCTGGGCGTAGGTTGCGTTCACGCCGTAGGCAGTGATCCGTCTTATCTTAGGGAGTAGATCCGACGTGATTCTGAGCATGCGCACTGGGATGCGTCCACGGGCGCCGTTCATTATACGTATCTGTCTGAGCCTCAGCCCATCATTTGCATGGGGTCACGCCTCATTTGCATGGCTCACGCCCACTTCCACATACGCCGGCTTACGCCTAGGAAACCCAGTGCAGATTTGGCAGCACTGGCTTTGTCAATCCAGTGCTTGCCTCTCTGTGCTGCGTCGGCGTAGTGTAAAGAAGATACGCTACAGCGGCATAAATATGCGCCGATGTATGTGAATCCGGGCCATGGTTTCTTTGGGTGAACATTTCTCAAACAAATGCCATTGGAAACATTTTACAATTTGTCCTCTATTACAGTGTAATACAATGGGAAAATAGATACTACTGTTGTAGGTTGGGCATTTGGGTAACCAAGGTCAACAATAGCTTCACCTTTTGGCATACATGTCAATCACATCCAATGACATGCCGCGCCAGGGGCGGGGCCAAGTGATACAGTGAGTGGCTATAGCTGCCGGCTGTATCACAGGAGCGGGCCCGCAAAAACGAACCCCCATGGGAGAGAGCTCCCATGAAGGGGGTTAGTTCTTGCAGGGAGGAGCTAAGACAGTCACCGAGGGACCCCAGAAGACCAGGTAAGTATAACATGTTTGTTATTTTAAAAAAAAAAATTACCTTTACAACCCCTTTAACCTAATTATCTGCATACTGGGGCCTAATCCTCAAAAACCCGGCGCAACGTAACTTTTTCCATTTAAGTTACACCGCCGCAAAATCTCTAACTAAGTGCCCGATCCACAAAGCACTTACCTAGAAATTTTGAGCGGTGTAACTTAAATCCGGCCGGCGCAAGGCGTTCCTCTTCAAATAGGGGCGATTCCCATTTAAATTAGGCGCGCTCCCGCGCCGGCCGTACTGCGCATGCTCGTGACGTCATTTTCCCGACGTGCATTTGTGGATCGCGACGGGTCAATAAAGTTGCGTCGAAAAAAAAAAAAGATACGGCGGAAAGAAAAAAATTTAAAACAAAAAAAAAACTGCGTCGCTGGACAGAAGGGTCTGCTTTTACAAGGTGTAAACAGTTTACACTTTGTAAAAGCAGCCCTAATTTTAAACATGCACCTTAATACTTACGGAGAAAAAACGAAGCTGAAAAGCTTCGTGGATCTCCGTAAGTGCTAATTTGCATACCCGAGGCGGCATTTCGACGCGAAATGCCCCCAGTGGCGGATGCGGTACTGCATCCTAAGACCCGGCAGTGTAAGTCCCTTACACATGCCGGATCTTCTGTCTATCTCTTGGAAACTGATTCTGTGGATCAGTTCCATAGTTAGAAACAGGGATACGACGGCGTATCAGTAGATACGCCGTCGTATCTCTTTTGAGGATATGGCCCACTGTTCTTCCAGCTCTTCCTTGTTTGTACCTCTTAGGCCCCGTACACACGACAGAGGAACTCGACGTGCTTGGCACGTCGAGTTCCTCGTCTCGTTTTGGGATGAAGCCGCCGAGGAGCTCGGCGGGCCGCCTTCTCCTATAGAACAACGCGGCCAACGAGAAAATAGAGAACATGTTCTCTATTTTCTCGTCGAGCTCCTCGGCGGCTCCATCGAGCCAAAACTGTACAGACGACAGAGATTCTCGGCAGAATCCGGGTTTTGACCGAGTTTCTCGGCGAATTCTGCCGAGAATCTCTGTCGTGTGTACGAGGCCTCACTTTGCAATCTTGTTGTTGCCGTGTTCTAACTTGACATTTTGCTGCCAATCAATTTCAAAATGTCCCTATTTATTTTCTTAAAATTATACATTTTCTCATTTTAAACATTTGACATGTTTTCTAATGTGAAAAAAATATGGGCTTATGAAATGTGCAAATCATTGCATTCTGTTTATATGTAGATTTTACACAACTTTTTTGGAATTGGGGTTGTACTTAATAATTGTTATCTCAAGCATATTTCACTCATCACAGTAAGGTGTATGCCACTGTGTGTAATATGTAAAAGCTGTAAAGTGATTCCTGTAGCTCACACCTACAATGGTGCTGAATTTATTTCATAGCATCAAAAAAGCTTCACTGTAAAATATGAACATTATAGATGTTTGGTGCCCTCCAGTGGTAAGTAAGGAATGTAACAACTATGCATGAAATCGCCCCCAATGTAAACTGAAATACAGAAAATGTAATTTCAACAAAATGTTATTCTGTGATCTCATTTTAACACCAAATTCCTCGCTGCAATCGTTTTCATTTTACCAATCCAAAACTTACTTTAGTTTTCAGTCCAGTGCCTGGATACATCTACAGTAGAAAAAAAAAAGAAATGGCTGCACATCCAAAAGTTCCAAAAATGTGCCTTTATTAAAAATCACCAGGATACACCAAGACACCAGGTATTTAGTCACGTACAGTAGACGTGTTTCACACATTCAAACGGTGCTTAATCATTAATCAGGGTAATGATTAAGCACAGTTTGGATGTGTTAAAACGCGTCTACGTGAATAAATACCTGGGGCCAGATTCACAAAAGAGATACGACGGCGTATGTCCTTATACGCCGTAGTATCTCTGTGATCCGCCCGTCCTAACTATGCGGCTGATTCATAGAATCAGTTACGCATAGATAGCCCTAAGATCCGACAGGTGTAATTGACTTACACCGTCGGATCTTAGGATGCAATTCTAGGCCGGCCGCTAGGTGGCGAGGCCATTGCGGTCGGCGTAGAATATGCAAATGACTAGTTACGGCGATTCACGAACGTCCGCGATGCCCGTCGATCTAAATGATTTCCCGCTGCTGGCTTACTGCGGCCGAGTGCAGGGTGTACCAAGATGGGCGTTGGGATGTTCAACCTCTGATGGAGACACAGAACATCACTTCCATTACGGAAAGTGACAGCCCCGGTCACTGATTCTTATGGAAGATGCGGCTGCGCCCTGCACCCCCTGCCTCGGCCAGCTTACCTTTCGCTGCTGCCAGCCTGTATAGGACTCGCTCTCCGTTCCGCACTCTCCGCCCACTGACTTTCGGTTTGCGAGAAACGCCGCCTCTTCATTCCCAGGTATCGGAGTAGGCATCGGAAGCATTTGTGCGAGTACAAGTACTTGCCTAGGGCACACTGCCTAGGGGATGTACAAGTACTCGCGCAAATTCTCGGTATCGGTGAAACCCTAAGCTCAAATAAATCCCACTTCACCAAGATCCCCATTGGTTACCATGTTTTCTAAACTTCCGGTTTACCTGTAGAGAAGATGAGAACGGTGTTGTCCCAGAGTCCTTTCTGCTGCAATGCTGCTGTGACGTTTCCCACTGCTTCATCCATGGCGGACACCATCCCTGCGTACTGACGTCTTTTCTTGTCCTGGATGGAGCTATAAGGCTCAGTGTACTCCTCAGGAACTTGTAGAGGAGCGTGGACAGACTGGAAGGCCAGATAGAGGAAGAGAGGCTGCAAGAAGGACAAAGCCATGTAAGAACCAGACACACTGTCTGGAATTCATTACAGAAAAATCTAAATTGCATGCACTGGGCCATCTTGTCTAGCCAAGTGCTACTTGCCCCCTCCCCCTCCCCAAAAAAAAAGAAAATATTAAAAGCAGCAAAACATGAACACGGCCCTCAAACTCCATTTCTGGAGCATCAGAAACACAGAATGAATGAACAGAAATAACTCCATACAGAGGCTTCCCGATCATTCATAGACTGAAGCATAGTAAACACATATACTATACCTCAGTTATGAAAAAAAAAAAAATGTCATTGATCAATACAGAGAGGAAGAGAGGGAGAGAGGAAACAGTGGGCCCGGGAGATCACAGCGGGGACCTGCATAGGACAGGCAGCATTTAGAGAAACTGATCTCTTCCATCTCCCTCTTGCAGCCGCTGAATAGGAGGGAGAGGCGGAGAAACTGGCATTCAGCGGCTGCAGGGGCAGGATTTATGTACATCCCGCTGTCTTATTACGACATGCTGCAGCTGTGTCCTAGGTGGCTGCCTAGTTTGCCTAGTGGTAGCACCGGCTCTGAAACTGACAATCACTGTAGTAGATAGCTGGTTCATTCAGTGATAACATTGATCTTCCCCGTGGTCACTCACACAGCAGATCCGCCATTTATAGAATGCCTTGCATTTTTGTCAATGCATACAAGGCGTTTCCTAATTGGACAATGTGGAGATTGTGATATCTCTGTACCTTTGCCCCATGCCAGTGGTGCTGAATGAGTGTACCCCTGTGTTCAGTGTATAGAGGGGAAGATACTCACATAGCACCTGGAAGATCACAGCTATCAACAAGCAAACATGATGTCAGCTAGACCAACCACACACAATACATGCTCATTTTACATGTGCATAACAGAACAAATTCTTTGGATGGAAGAGCCACTATGAGTGCAGGACAGACAGCTCTAAGGATCCATCAGCTAAAAAAAATGGCAGACAGTAGCAGGATGACGTAATATAGATCTCCAGACAACCTATTCAGGCATAGAGCTGAGCTTGATTTTAGAACAGCACTCTGTGTCATAATAGAGCGCCCCATGGCTGTAGTGTAAGTTTTTAATACTCTTTAATTTACAAGAAACTTAGTAATAGTTTAATGTTATCAATTATGAGCGTGTATAAGTAATCACTTCTATCTATATCAGTGGCGGCCACAGGCAACCCACCCCCCCCCCCCCCATCCATGCGTCCGGCCCCCTAATCTACATGCAGGTGGGGAGGGGTGTTATTTTTTGAAGCATGAGATTAGAGCCAGAGGCTCTACTAGGCTTTAAAAAAAGGTGGACTCAGGGTGTAGAGCACTGCGCTCTGAGTCCACCCAATTATGGGAGAGGAGTGGATGAATATACACTATTGTCACACTGATCCTCCTCCTAGCTAATCAGGAAGCGGGTCCTGAGACCCGTTACCTGATTGGCTAAAAGACAGGTGATCCTATTGGATGCTTAGGAGGCGGGAGGAGATGCACGGCTGAAGTTGCTGCGATGCAGAGGAGACGCCCATCCGCCGCCTGTAGGCGGGAACCTAAATGGGGTAAGTGCGGAGCTGGATGACCAACCACTGGGCCCCCGGGGGGAGGGGTGCAGGGGTCTTGCGGCCGGTCATTCAGCCCCGCACCACCGGAGGACTAGGGGGTGGTTGTTTACAGCCTCCCACCAAAAAATAAAAAACAGCCGCCACTGATCTATATATATATATAATATATGTCTAATGTAAATTGAACCATATGGTCTCATTATTCTGAGGGAAGTTGGGAACCTCTGACCTTTCTAGACTGTGGTGTGGCTCAAAACGGTTTTACCTTGTTTTTTTGGCCTGGGATACAGTGTTAATTTATTCGACTAAAATATTTTTGTCAACTAAATTAATACTATTGAGATGACTAAAATACGACTGAAACTAAAATGGCATTTTAGTCAAAAGACTATGACTAAAACTAAATTGAAATTTGATGTCAAAAGTAACACTGCACTACCACATAAGAATAAGTAGGGGACATCTACTAAGCTGCTAAACTGAAAAAAATATAAGAAAAACACCTTTCTTATTTTGTTTCCTTAATATTTAATGTTGGTGATTTATTCAGGTAATATGTGCAATGGCCTTACAGCCAATAGAGTTGACAGTTTTTTTTTATATTTTCAAGTTGTACTTCTGTTTGTCAAAAAGCAATATTTTTGTTTGTTTATGAAACTTGGTTTTATTTATAAAGATGTTATATATCACAACTCTGTGTATGTAGTGCATATTCAAACCTTAATATAATAAATAATAACATGTTATTAGATTTTTACTCCAGTACTATATAAAATGAGTTTGGCCATTCTAAAGAAATGCTTAAATAATGCATTCAAATTTAAACTGGGGAGCTACAGTTCATTGAGGAAACCATGAATGCCAACATGTACTGTGACATACTGAAGCAGAGCATGATCCCCTCCCTTCGGAGACTGGGCCGCAGGGCAGTATTCCAACACGATAACGACCCCAAACACACCTCCAAGATGACCAACCTGAGGGTAAAGGTGATGGACTGGCCAAGCATGTCTCCAGACCTAAACCCTATTGAGCATCTGTGGGCATCCTCAAAGGAAAGGTGGAGGAGTGCAAGGTCTCTAACATCCACCAGATCTGTGATGTCATCATGGAGGAGTGGAAGAGGACTCCAGTGGCAACCTGTGAAGCTCTGGTGAAATCCATGCCCAAGAAG
This sequence comes from Rana temporaria, assembly GCF_905171775.1. NCBI lineage: Eukaryota > Metazoa > Chordata > Amphibia > Anura > Ranidae > Rana > Rana temporaria. The sequence goes on along the minus strand of NC_053489.1, from coordinate 94,833,985 downwards.
GTTAACCTCCCTGGTGGTATCCCTGAGCGTGACTCAGGGTTGTTTTTCCATGCTAGGATCGGTATCCCGAGTCACGCTCGGGGTAGCTGTGCAGAGTGTGCAGCGGCGCGGCTTACCTGCTCGCTGAATCCACAGACAAGTTACTTACCTTGTCCCTGGATCCTGCGATGCATCCCTGCTGTGTGAGCGAGCGGCGTCCTCTCTCGATTCACACAGTGTCCTCCTGTGCCGCCGATCTCCGTTCCCTGCGACGTTACGACGCACGGGGACGGAGAACGGCGCCAAATTCAAAAAAGTAAACAAACACTTTACATACAGTATACTGTAATCTTATAGATTACAGTACTGTATGTAAAAAATACACACCCCCCTTGTCCCTAGTGTCTGCCCAGTGCCCTACATGTACTTTTATATAATAAAAACTGTTCTTTCTCCCTGCAAACTGTAGATTGTCCATAGCAACCAAAAGTGTCCCTTTATGTCAAAAATGGTTTTAAAGCAGCTAGAAAACAGCGATAATAATTTATAATCACTTGCAGAATTGTGCGATAGCGATTTGTGGGGAAATTCGTCATCAAAAATAAATAAATAATGACAGCGACAATTCTGCAACTGAGCAAATTTCAGTGATTTTGATTTGATTACATTATTGAATAATTTTTATTATAATTATATTATTATTTGTTATAATTATTTATAGTTATTTATTATATTATAATTTATAATTTTGTTTTAAAAAAAAATCATACCCGGGATGCCTACTAGACTCTTGTTTGGTCAGATTTAAATGAGTTATTCCTAAGAATTGCAGGCCTACAGTATAAAACGCCAAATTCCTTGCAAATAATTGTACCGCTTTTGGTACGTAATTCCAGACAGAATCATACCGCCAGGGAGGTTAAGGCAGTGCTGGAAAATAATGGTGGACACACAAATATTGACACTTTGGGCCCAATTTGGATATTTTCACCTAGGGGTGTACTCACTTTTGTTGCCATCGGTTTAGACATTAATGGCTGTGTGTTAAGTTATTTTGAGGGAACAGCACTAGTTTACATTGTAGCAAAATGTAATTTCTTTAGTGTTGTCACATGAACAGATAGAATAGAATATTTTCAAAAATGTGAGAGGTGTACTCACTTTTGTGAGATACTGTGATTATATATATATATATATATATATATATATATATATATGTGTGTGTGTTTTTTTTTTTTTTTATAAATGACAGTTATGCACACCTTCTCAGACTTGTGATTAGTGATGAGATCCACAGCTCTCTCTGTAAATAGGTGAGTGGAGTATTTCTTGTCATACCCTTTGGCTGGTGCTTCTCCATCTCGAAAGTCTAGAGCACACATGGTTTTGTTCAGAGCAATAATTTCATAGCATCTCTCATGGCTGTAATAATCTTCACTGCCAAGAAGATATCCTGGAATACAGAACAAGATGCAATACATAAAAACAAAATTTTAGCAGTTGTTAATGTTACTTTACTTCTATGTGGTCAGTTGATCTGTGCTTTCACCTAAGGCCTAGTACACACGAGAGGATTTATCCGCGGAAACGGTCCGGAGGTCCGTTTCCGCGGATAAATCCTCTGGCGGATTTTGATCTCATGGTTGTACCAACCATGAGATCAAAATCCCCGCGGAATTCCTCGGCGGTGACGTGTCGCGCCGTCGCCGCGATGATGACGCGGCGACGTGCGCGACGCTGTGATATAAGGACTTCCACGCATGCGTCGAATCCCACGCATGTGAGGGATGGATTCGACGGATTGATCCGGTGAGTCTGTACAGCCCAGCGGATCAATCCGTTGGACTGGATTCCAGCGGATCGATTTCTTAGCATGTTAAGAAATTTTGATCCGCTGGAAATCCATCGCGGGGAAAAATATCCGCGGAAAAATATCCGCTGGATCGTACACACCAGGGGATCTATCTGCTGAAACCAGTCCGCGGATAAATTCCAGCGGATAGATCCTCTCGTGTGTACGGGGCCTTTGTTTCACAAGACTTTCGCCTAAGATTTACCCAATTTCAAATAAGATTCATGGAGAAAATTGGTCATTTTTGGGTCAAAACACTGATAATTAAAACTCTGTGTTTTCAGTAGGTTAGGGTACATTGCAATTGTGACCAGCCCCAGTGTGAATCAAAACACTAGAAATCTGCTGATTCCTGCGGCTGCTTTGCCACCTAGTTGAAGTGAGAGATGATACCGCTCTAAAAGCTGGCTTTGCTTCCATCCCAGTAAACCAAAAATGTGCTGGCTATGCACAGAAGAAGGTCCTGGACTGCCGCACTCCTTAAAACAATGGGCCGGATTCAGAAAGAATTTACGTTGGCGTATCTATTGATACGCCGCGTAAATTCTAAGCTGTGCCGGCGTACCTTCTTTCTGTATTCAGAAAGCAAGATACGCCGAAATTTGGCTAAGATCTGACTGGCGTAGGTTTCTTACGCCGTCGTATCTTAGTTGCATATTTATGCTGGCCGCTAGGTGGCGCTTCCGTCGATTTACGCGAGGAATATTGAAATTCGGTAGATACGCCGATTCAGAAACGTACGTCCGGCCGGCGCATTTTTTTACGTCGTTTGCGTAAGGCTTTTTCCGGCGTAACGTTACCCCTCATAAAGCAGGGGTTAGTCATGTTAAAGGAGTTCTCTAAGCTAAAACTTTTAACCCCCGCTGTGCCCGGGCTGTAAAACTATACAAAATAAACTTTCACTTACCTGCCTACGATCCCCCGTTGTTCCGATATCGCCGTCCCGTTCTCCGGTCCCGGTCTGTTCCACTTCCTGCGGGTCGGTGACTCATAGTGCGCTCAGCCTATCAGCGGCCGCAGCAATGTCCCGTCGCGGCCGCTGATAGGCTGAGCGCACTGTGAGTCACCGACCCGCAGGAAGTGGAAGAGACCGGGACCGGAGAACGGGACGGCGATATCGGAACAACGGGGGATCGTAGGCAGGTAAGTGAAAGTTTATTTTGTATAGTTTTACAGCCCGGGCACAGCGGGGGTTAAAAGTTTTAGCTTAGAGAACTCCTTTAAGTATGGACGTCAGAAACGACCGAACAGCGTCGTATTTTACGTCATTTACGTTAGTCGTTCGCGATCAGGGCTGTACGTAAGTTCCGTTCACGTTGAAAGCATTGACAGTTTGCGGCGTAATTTGGAGCATGCGCACTTGGAAACGTTCACGGACGGCGCATGCGCCGTTCGTAAAAAACGTCAAATACGTGGGGTCACAATTAATTTACATAAAACACGCCCACATCATCCACATTTGAATTAGGCGGGCTTACGCCGGACAACATACGCTACGCCGCCATAACTTAGGGCGCAAGTTCTTTATGAATACGGAACTTGCGCCCTAAGTTACGGCGGCGTAACGTATCTGAGATACGTTACGCCCCCGCACAAAGTTACAGCGGGCTATCTGAATCTAGCCCAATGTCTTTATTGTACAAATAAAATCCAAAAAAACACCAAAGCGATGCAGTCAAAATGAAGTGAACAACAGGATGTCACAGAGAGTTAAGAAGGAGTTTTCTCACTACAAAGATAAAAGAAAAACAGGAATGCTGGGACATGTCTTGATCAGGTGTGTCAAACTCAATTTCATTGTGGCCCGCATCAGCAATATGCTTGCCCTCAAAGGGCCAGGTGTCTGTGTGTTCGCCGCATAGATGTACAGAGAACCCCACCCTCACATCAGATGTCAAGAGCCCCCCAACCATTAGAAGTCAAGAGTCCCCACCCTCCCTTACATCACAGTGCCCGCCCCCTTTGTGCTGCTGCCAGAAAGAAGCTGAGGTGCAGGGTCTGGAGGAGGACCAAAGGAGGGCTGGGGTCAGCAGCCAGGGTCTGGCTAAATGCTGAGATCAGGGGAGGCAGAGACAAAGAGGTGCTGTGGCTCCACAGAGAGGCGCAAGACCTGCAAATTTCTGTTCTCTTTGCTGCCGACTGCTGAGACAGGGGCAGATATGAACCTATGCAAGGCTGAGGGGAGAAGTGCAGGATCTGGTGGGGCAGTTCTGTCCTCCTCTCTGCTGCTGACTACTGACACAAGATGGGGGACAGAGAAGAGGAGGTTGCCGCAGCTGCAGGAGAGGTGCGAGGGCCACATGAAATGGCCCTGGTGGGCCAGATTCGGCCCATGTTTGACACATGTCTAGATGAAGAGAGGAGGTTTGGGGGGGGGGTATAAAAGGTTGGGTGGAAAAAGTGAAGTGTCTAATTAAAGGCATGATCTGTGTGATTCCATATAGCAATCATATATTCAAGTAGTGGAGTTACCTGGCAAGAGCTTATGCAGTCCCTCCAATGTGACCTTCTCTCTATAGCAAATGTGTGCCTGTTCTGGAAAGGGCAAGTTTGGGAATGGGAGAGTTGGAATGGCAGGTGTGGTGGTGTCACGTACCTTACCAGACTCCGAAGTGCTGAGAGGGCTTCCCTTACGACAAGTGCAGAACGCCCCCTGGAGGTGACACAGGGGGTGTTCGGCCCAGAGATGCAAGGGTTGCCAGCTTCGACTTGCTGAGTGATGTTGGAGATCAGCTGTATGCCAGGATACGTAGTCAGGCAGGGGTACCTCAGAAGTACCAGATGAGGTAGGCTGGCAGGAAGACCCAGGGGCGGAGTCAGGAGCCAAGCCGGTAGTCATGCACATGAAGCAGGAAGAGACGGGAACAGGTCAGGAGGCGAGCCAAGGTCATACACAGGAACCAGCAGACAGGAGCAGGACAAAGGATAAGCCGAGAGACAAGCCAGGGGGTCCATGCACGGAGAAGTCTGGTCAGGCAAGCCGGGTCGTCAACAGGAACTCAGGAACAAGAACACAAGGTACAGGAACTCAGGATAACATCCAGGGCTGAAGATCATGCAGCAGTTGGTCACTGCTGCAGCAAGCTTTAATAGGGCACTGAGTTCACAGTGTTGTTGCTCGTGTGCGTGCACTTGCGCGCAGTCTGCGAGCGGTGTGCGCGCTCATGCGCATTGTGCTTGTTGGGTCGTGCAAGACAGGTCTGCCAGGTCTCAGTTCATAGTTGGTTCTCTGACAGGTGGTCAGAGCAGGAGGGTTTGGGTGACAATCGAGGAGTGATGAGGGTCAGGCATGGTAGTGATGGCCGGGAGGTAAGAGGTATTAAGCCCTCCTAAAGGGATGGAGGCATCGCAAACCTTAAAGGAGAGAGATCAAGAGGCTAATACTTAAAGTGCTATTTCACTTCTTTTTAGAAGTCAACAACATCTGGTGAGTGCGGTGTGTGTGTGTTTATGTCTTAAAAGAATGGAGGAATGTAATGCACTATAATTGGGCACAACACATGTTTTATTTTCTTGGATTGATGGTTTATACATGCGAGCACTTTTGTAATGTTACTGTAATGAAATACTGTTTTTTTTACTGAGTTTACAATAAAATTACTACAACATATGCGCTTCTTTCCCCTATGGTTGTAATGGGGGCAACACTGAGTACCCTAAAGCGACGGAGGTATCGCAAAGACCTTACAGAAGAGAGATCCAGCGGCTGGTACTTAAAGGGACTGCATGACACCGATGAAAAAAATTAATTTAAAAGCCAACAATGTTTGGTGAGTGCGGTGTGGGTGTTTTTCTTAAGACACAGAGGGGAAAAAATGCACTTTGATCTGGAACAACACATGTTTCAATATTTGGACTGATGATTCATGCACATGAGCACTTGATTTGCAAATATACAGAATATAGATGTGTGTTAATATGGTAGCCCTGTCTCTAATCTAAAGGAACTATATTCATGGATCTGAACAGGAGATCAATGTTAGTCTATGGGTAGGCCAATGTAAATGGATAAATATTTTTCTTTCTTTTCTGGACAAAGACATGTTGGATCGGCAGTTAAAGGATGTAAACAGGTGCACATCCATTTACACCAGCCTGCCCATAGACCTAACACAGGTCTGTGAGGGAAAAAACTGAACACACACATTTCTGTTCTGTTCAGAATACTGTTGTGTTGGTCTATCACATAAAATCCCAAAAAATACATTTACGTTTTTGAGTGTAACAAAATGTGGAAAATCTCAAGGGGTATGAATACTTTTTTTCAAGGCGCTTGTAAGTTCACTGATCACCTGCTGATCGGAATAGACGTTGTCCACATGAAAGGGTCCTTAATTACTGTAGTGCTTCAAGACATAATACAAGCGGAAATCTATTGAGAAATAATATCATCATCTCTCCAAAGTAAGTGTCAAATCCTCTTCGGGGTTGGCAGACAGTCTTTCTTATACATGCCGAGGTGCCATTTTCCCACCATATGTGTGACATAGCAGCGTCTTCAGTAGCTCGGGTAGAAGCTTCTCATCCAGAGGTAGGCAATGGGGCTGACAGGGCCAAATGATCTCATGCTGCAATCCTGTGTGAATCTATGTATAAGGAAAAAATGCAAAAAACGAACTAGATAGCAAATAAGAAGAATATCAATGTATAATGACTTAGGGATTTTTTTTTTTTTTTTTTTACAGAGAATAGGTGCAGGCAGAGCCTGTGCTACCACTAGGCAAACTAGGCAGCTGCCTAGGGCGCACTACTGCCTAGGGTGCCTGGCCACTGGTGTTCCTACTCTCATCTTTCTGCAGCAAGCAACTAAGTCTCAGCATCAGTAGGCAGCCGCACATAGTTTTCAGAGGCACAGTGGCAGCGAAGGACTGTGTCTGTATCCCGACTTTTGAATGAATGGAAGTAAGCAAACATTCATGATGGGCGCTGGTGAGGCTGCATTTGATGGGCGCTGGTGAGGCTGCATTTGATGGGCGCTGTGAGGCTGCATTTATGGCACTCCATTAAAAGGTGGGTATACATGGACAGGGCAAAGGAGGTGGAGTCAGGGGTGGAGCCAATGGGGGAATTGGCCAAATGAGGTTTGCCTAGGGTGTCAAAAATCCTTGCACCAGCCCTGGGTGCAGGTACTCCCCCTTTACAAGCCATCTTGTCTCCACCCCCTTTCCCACCTTCAAGCTCCGTCCCTTTGTTGCACCCCCTATCCACCCCCTTGTACTGCCCCTTTTGGAGAATACAGAACATTCATTTTTTATGCTAATTCATTTGTATGGAATTTTTTTATGAGAAAGCAGTAAAATAGATCCCCTGCAGCCGGCAACAATAGAACCCCAGCAACAATAGAACCCCTCAGCAACAATAGATCCCTCTGATCAACTATAGACCCGCATCAGCAACACTAGATCTCCCAGTAGCCAGCATTAATAGATTCCCCAGCAGCCAACAGCAACAGACTCCTCCCTCAACAGTAGATCTCTCCATCAACAATATATCCCCCAGCAATAATAGTAATAGATCCCCCCACCAGCAGCAATAGACCTCCCAGAAACAATAGATCCCCCAGCAATAATAGTAATAAATTCCCCCACCAGCAGCAATAGACCTCCCAGCAACAATAGATCCTCTTGCAGCCAGCATCACCCCAACACCCTTTGGCATTATATACATTCAGTGCTGTAGGTGCCGGAACTGCGTTCCCATGCGTTTCTGCTACAGCCGCCCTTCCCCTTCTGCTGCAGCTGCCCAAAAAATGTAGCTATTAAGGAGAGGTCTGTTTGACAACCGGTGCTTGTTTCAGGTACAAGTACTTTCCCTAGACAAGTGCGGGAAGGGGAATACAGAGAGGGTGGGAGGCTGATACATCTCCTTTCCCCGCTGCATCTCTCTGCTACCACTTGACTTGGGCAAGTGCCAAGACAAAAGCTGGTTATCAAGTGGCATTGTTGGACAACAGCAATGTCAACCTCATAATTAGGCTAGCAAAGCACAAAGGAACATTGACAAATTGCTACATGTACTTTGTCCTCTGGGGCACAGAACACTGAACACAAATTGAAGTTAGAGCTCTTCTATAACATTATTACAAATAGAATAACATACTGTGAGGGGGTTAGCTCGGTAGCGGGGTGTGTGGCCCCCTTGGTTGGGTTCACCACACACTGAATTTATACAGACTGGCAGTCGAAGACAGTTTGAAAACAAAGTTTTTGGTTTATTCTTCCAACTTGCTGGAAGACAAATTGCAAGCATCCAAACAGCATAAACAAAATCAAAACATAAATAAACTCTGGCACCGTGGGCGGTCTACCTTCCACACAGGAACCTATCTAAGGAGTCTGGCTCAGCCTAGTGCCGGCCAGACAGTGCTGGACATATAGCAGAAAACAATAGTCTTTTGATTTTTATCACACAGAAAAATCCTTCTCTCCTCACCTCCTCAGAAGACTTTAATGCTGCTCTCCTTACTCACAACGCCTCAGGAATGATCCAGCAACAAAGTGGTAATCCTCAGGGCTACTTATAGAGGCCTTAATTGCCTCATTCTGAACAGCTGAAGTTTTTCAACGGTATTAGCCTTTCTCTGGCTACGTTTTTAGCCGACGCCCCATAACAATCTGTGTATCATCTAAACAAGGCAGAAATGTATGTCCCATCAGTGACAACACCATATATCTACCTGACTTCCTGTCACAATACTAATTGTAAAATGAATTTGGTATTAACTGTAAATACCCGATCCCATACCTTCTTCCAGGACTCTGCATGGAAACTGGAGATAGAAAAGTACTCAATATTGTAAAAGTTCTGCCTAAGTGAAGACACTACAAGATGTCTGGAGCACTGGTGCGCAGTCATGTTGGAACAAAATGTCTTGGTATGCTTAAGAGTTCCCTTCACTGGAACTAAGGGGCCAGCCAACCCCTGAAAAAATAACCCCACACCACAATCCCCCCTCCACCAAATGATTTGTACCAGTGCACAAAGCAAGGTCCATAAAGACATGGATGAACGAGTTTGGGGTGGAGAAACTTGACTGGCCTGCACAGAGCCCTGACCTCAACCCGAGAGAACACCTTTGGGATGAATTAGGAGCGGAGGCTGCTAGCCAGGCCTTCTCGTCCAACATCAGTGCATGTCCTCACAAATGCGCTTCTGGAAGAATGATCAAACATTCCCATAGACACACTCCTAAACTTGTGGACAGCCTTTGCAGAAGACTTGAAGCTGTTATAGCTGCAAAGGGTGGGGATACCCAATATTGAACCCTACTGAGGAAGACCCATACACATGTAGCACTAACTCCGAAGGAGCTGCTGAGTAGATTTGGGTGGCACGTTACCTCCATCTTCTCGCTGTCCAGGGTGTAATGAGAGTCTGAAGAATTTCAATGTCCACACGATACACTTCCTTTTCTGGGATTTATTTGTTAGAACTTAATAGAAAAGAAGTTGGGGGTGGAATAAATAGGTTCAGGTGTATAGTCACAAATAGGAAACATTCCTGCTTCCAGCAAACAGTTCTCGTCGCCACTCTAGCAAGAGTGGGCATTGCTCACCCAGATAGGTCCCTCTCTGGCCTAGCAGCCGGGATGGCGCACGGAATAAAGTACAGTCTCTGCCACAGACCTTTCTTTATGAGGAGACACTTTTGGTCCAGAATCCCCTGCCACAGGATTCAGCACCCGAACTCTCCAGCTTAGCTTTTAGTAGAACTTTAGACCCGACAGGCGACACTGTCAAGCCTCTCAGTGTATGGTGCATCCTTCAATGAAGTTTCCAGGCCTTCTCCCAAGATTCCAACCTCTTGCATGGTCCTCTCCAGGATAGGTCCTCCCCTGGCTTCCTTCATCAAGTGGCTTCCTCCCGCAGGACAGACGGTACAGGATCACCTCTGAAAAGGCAGGCCCCAGTCTGACTACTGGGCCTACCAGGCGAAGCTGCGACCCCGGACCAACGTGGACACGATCTAGGACAGACCCCCCAACAATGGCGTCTGTCCCTTAAGTACCACCTCCCCAGCATGCACAGCGAGGCGACCACTCCCACTGATTCGCTGCTGGAAGGAAAACCCAGTGCACCCTGACCTTGCTGCTGCCACCCTTGACCTGGAGTGGTAATGATACCCCCAGACAAGCAATGGTGGACTCCCAGCACAGCCATGCTGGAACAGAAGCTAAATTTGCCATTAATCATATTAGTTTGAGCCAAATAACAGCTTAGACCCCACTAAATTTACTGCAGTGCCTGTTCAACAGGAGCAGGGCGCTACACACAATTAGATTTTGTCTTCAGATTTACCAAAACCATGTAGTGCAAGGGCCGGCCTGATTGCATACAAATTGAAACATCTTATGCCGCATACACCTGACCGTTTTTCGGGTTCTAAAAAATGACGTTTTTTTTTTATGTCATTAAAAACTATCGCGTGTGGGCTCCAGAGCATTTTTCACGATCAAAAAAATGGGCATTAAAAATTTGAACATGCTCTATTTTTTCACTAAGTTTTAAGGTTGTAAAAAATGGTCGTGTGTGGGCTTTAATGACGTAAAAATCGAGCATGCTCAGAAGCAAGTTATGAGACGGGAGCGCTCGTTCTGGTAAAATTACAGTACGTAATGGAGTAAGCACATTCATCACGCTTAACAGACAGAAAAGCGTGAATCGTCTTTTATAACACGGATCAGCTAAAGCAGCCCAAAGGGTGGCGCATCCGAATGGAACTTCCCCTTATAGTGCCGTTGTACGTGTTGTACGTGTTGTACGTCACCGCGCTTTGCTAAGCATTTTTTTTTCACGATCGTGTGTAGGCAAGGCCGTTTTAATGATCGGGTTGAAAAAAAAACGTTGTTTTTTTCTAGACCATTAAAAATTTAATTTTTAGAACCCGAAAAACGATCAGGTGTACGCGGCATAAGGTTTGACCTCATATTATATGGTTTTGGTAAATCTGAAGACACAAATCTGCAGAAAATCTAATAGTGTGTACGAGGCTTAAGACTGGTATGCTATTAAAGTTGTAAAGGCAGGTGTCCCAATACTTTAGGTCATTTAACCACTTAAGGAACCTGCGCACAACTATATACGTCCTCAACCAAGATATCCATCTCTTCACGCGCCAGTCCTTTAAACGATAATGGTGTCTGCGCGGCGGATTCGCCGCGAGATCACCGTTATCGCAGCTCTCTCTCGCACCCTCTGGCATTTTTTTTTTAAACAGTGTAAAAATGAATTAAATTTAAATAAATAGGAAAACAATTTTTTTTTTAAAAGCGCCCCGTCCCGACGAGCTCGCGCGCAGAAGCGAAAACATACGTAAGTAGCGCCCGCATATGAAAACGGTGTTCAAACCGCAAAAGTGAGGTATCGCCACGATCGTTAGAGCGAGAGCAATAATTCTAGCCCTAGACCTCCTCTGTAGCTCAAAAGATGCAACCTATAGAATTTTTTAAACGTTGCCTAGGGAGATTTTTAAGGGTAAAAGTTTGACGCCATTCCACGAGCGGGTGCAATTTTGAAGCTTGACATGTTGGGTATCATTTTACTCGGCGTAACATTATCTTTCACAATATAAAACAAAATTGGGCTAACTTTACTGTTGTCTTATTTTTTATTAAAAAAAGTGATTTTTTTCCAAAAAAAGTGTGCTTGTAAGACCGCTGCGCAAATACGGCATGACAAAAAGTATTGCAATGACCGTCATTTTATTCTCTAGGGCAGCCATTCTCAACCAGGGTTCCTCCAGAGGTGGCTAGGGGTTCCTTGAGCTGTGGTTGATTTAGCTCCTGTTTGATGGTGCCTACATAGTTCTGAGCCAATTCCACTTGGAGGAGCCAGTGGTATTACACCAATGATCTTCATAGTTCTCTGTAAGGGGGGCATTCTTACCACTACTGTAAAAAAGGGCATTCTTCTCACTGACCACCAAAGTGAGGGGCATTATACCCACTGACCCCCAATGAATGAGTTTTATCAGGGGTTCCCCGAGACCTGAAAATTATTTTTAGGGTTCCCCAGCGGTAAAAAGTTTGAGAAAGGCTGCTCTAGGGTGTTAGAACCCCCAAACATTATATATATTTTTTTCTAAGTAATTTTCTAGCAAAAAAAAAACGGTTTTAATCTTGTAAACACAGAGTCTGAAAAACAGGCAAGGTCCCTAAGTTAACCACTTAAGATATGGACCTTTAGGCAGGTAAAGGACCCGGACAGTTTTTGCGATTCGGCACTGCGTCGCTTTAACTGACAATTGCGCGGTCATGCGACGTGGCTCCCAAACAAAATTGGCGTCCTTTTTCCCCACAAATAGAGCTTTCTTTTGGTGGTATTTACACACAGCTCTCCCCGTTCTTCAGCTCCGGGGACCAATTGCGGGACTCCAGCGGCGATCGTGTCCGCTGGTCCCGCGGCCGCGCTCACGGAGCTTCGGACCGTGTCGCGGACGCGCGCCCGCGACCCACGGCTGGGCACTTAAAGAGGACGTACAGGTATGTGCTTGTGCCCAGCCGTGCCATTCTGCCGACGTATATCTGCAGGAGGGGGTCTTTAAGTGGTTAATGTATCTATTAGATTGCAGCTTACCAATTCATAGATGTGATGGCTGTATTTATTTTTGTAGGCTTTCTTTCCTTTTTCACCTGGTGATCTAGTCAGTTAAGCCTGGTACACATGATCGGATTTTCTGCAGACAAAGCCTCGGACTTTTGTCCGAAGGGTGCTGGCCAGTAACTTGTCTTGCATACAAACGGCACACAATTGTCGGCCAACAAACACAAACATAGTTACGTACTATGTGTTTTTTCAGCTCTTTAGTGCCATCCTTTGGGCACCTTTTGCTAATGTTGTGTTTGGTGAGCATTGCTTCCGAGTATGCGTGTTTGTACTTTGGACTTTTGTCCGACGGACTTGTGTACGCACGATTGGAAAATCCAACAACAGAATGTTGTCCACGAAAGATTTTAAAGCCTGTCATCCAACATTTGTCCATGGAAAATCCGACAACAATTGTCCGATGGAGCATAAAAAAGGTTGGATTCTCCGCCAACAGGCTGTCAACACACAATTTCCATCTGGACCTCTCCCCACTGTAATCCACAGACCTCACCCCACTGTATAGGAAGATTAGTGCTTGCTTAGTCTTACAAGAGAAGCCGGCCACGTGGTGTGCCGATCCACATATGGTGACCCGTTCGGATCACGGATCATTTACAATCTGTTGCACCACTAGTACCGATCAAAAAAATGTACGATTAATCGAGGAATTAAGCCTTAATTTCCACAGCCCTTTATATACAGTATATATTATATAAAATGTTTTGTTTTTTAAAGCGGTTGTATACCCGGAGCAGTTTTTTTTTTTTTTTACACACCTGAAAGGGAAAAGGCATCATGAGCTAGTATGCACCGCATACTAGCTCATTATGAAATACTTACCTTGGAACGAGGTGTGGGGAACTTACCTGGTCCACGCCGAGGGAAATGTCATCTTGCCTCGGCGTGTCTTCCGGGTATCGCCACTCCAGCGCTGTGATTGGCTGGAGCGGCAATGTCGCATGCGCGCGTGAGACTTTATTCCGGCAATCAGCGGCGCATTGCGAGGGGAATATCTCCTAAACCGTACAGGTTTAGGAGATATTCTTTATACCTACAGGTAAGCCTTATTATAGGCTTACCTGTAGGTAAAAGTGGTAGTACAGAGTTTACTACCACTTTAATGAGATGTTTGTTTTTCATTTTGTACAGTTAGTAGAACAGCAGTGACATAGAACCGTGTGTCTAGAACAAGGCCTAATGCCGCGCACACACCATCACTTTATGTGATGAAAAAAAACAACGTTTTTAAAAACGTCACTTTAAATGACCGTGTGTGGGGGAAAACGTTGTTTTATGTCTTGTGAAAAACGACAAAAAAAAATTGAAGCATGCTTCAATTTTATGTGTCGTTTTTCAAAATGTCGTTTTTTACTTCACAGAAATTGACCGTGTGTAGCAAAAAACGACGTTTAAAAGACGTTTTTACACCCGCGCATGCCCAGAAGCTAGTTATGAAGCGAGCTTCAATGGAAAAACGTGGTGAACGTAACCTCGCTTTGCTAGAGCATTGTGAAAAAACGATGGTGTGTAGGCAACATCGTTTTTGAAAATTGAAGTTTCAAAAATGTCGTTTTTTACTTCACAGAAAATGATGTTTTTTTTCATCACATAAAGTGATGGTGTGTACGCGGCATATGAATCGGTCCATGCAAGATTCTGATAACAGGAAAACAGACAAAAGCCAATCCAACCAGACACACGACAACAACATTCATAACTTGTCTGCTGCCTTTCAGCCCAAACCACCAGTCATGTGACCAGCCTGAGTCATGTGACTGTGAACTGAAAATACAGTGTACACAGACTGAGACGGCACCATGAGCAAGCTGCAAGAGTAAGACGGACAGATAAATAAACAGACACAAGGACACTTTTGTCCGAGCATCAGCCCAATCAGCTTCTAGCTTTCATTTTCAAAGTTGAACTAACAACTAACTAGTTGAACAAGGTAAGGATAGAAGCTGGTTGGTTACTATGCACAGCTGCTCCAGATTCTGTGTTCTCCAGTCTTAGTAAACCCCCTACCCCCATAATAGGGTCACTGACCTGGTATCTGCCACTCATCAGCTGGCTCCGGGACGGGGTGCACAGAGGCTGCACATAGTACCCCCCCAGCCTCACCCCCTGCCCAGACAGCCGGTCCAAATTGGGGGTCCTGATTTCCGATCCGTGGAAGCCGACATCGTTCCAGCCCAGATCATCTGCCAGTATGAATAGGATGTGTGGGGGGGAGCCGAGCACAGCCTGGCACAGCGTCAGCCCTATCCACCCGCACAGCAGAGCCCGGAGACCCAGCATGGTTCTGCCACTGACTGCAGATGGCTCTTCTATTTCATTCAGGAACTGGCTGCTGAGCCCAGGGACCGCCCTGCACCCTCCTCTCTTCTGACATGTCACACATGGTAGGAGG